>NC_133658.1:14039489-14248815 GCF_037893015.1 Macrotis lagotis | reverse complement strand
AAAAGAGGAAAATATGTGTTTGCAGTATTCATATCGTTGCAGTACCGCTTTGGGAAAGGAAAGTATTTTGCCATGATTAAACCCAAATGGTCATAATAGGAATAATAAGCCAACATTACAATGAGGTAAATTTTGACTTGCTGTCAATAAGACGGCTTAACCATTAGAACTATCCAAGAGAGGAAGGAGTTGCTTCTAGAGGTAACAGAATTTCCCTCAATTGATATCATACATATCATAAATTGACTTCTAGAAGGAACTTTTAAGGCAATTAAACTTAACATCCTAATTTGCCGTGGGTACATATGGTACAACTAGATGGGACAATGGATAGCATAAGTCTGAATTCAGACAGATTCATATTACTTAGTTCAAATCTGGTCTCAGGCATGTGGCCCTTAACTTAACTTGGTTACTTAGTCTGTAAAAAACATCTGGAGGAGGAAATGGCAAATCACTCCTGTATCTTTGATGAGAAAATCCCCCCAAATCCCCCACTAAGAATCTGATATTGTTGAACTTCAATAACCTAATCCCATAGATGAACAATCTGGAATAGAGGGAACAAGGATAACTTCCCCAGTGCAACAGAGGCAATAAGGCTTTGAGACTAAATTTCAATACTTGCCTTCCTAACCCCAAATCCAACACTCTATCCATTATAATGAAGTTCTGAGGATCTTTCCTTCCCAGAATGATGTTTTTAGCTAGGTAAAAGAGGACATTTTTTGCCTCATTTATTATCAACCTTAATCACCAAATGGGTGTTGCCTTAGTCGAACTGAGAACAGTTAAATAATCTAGTTTAAAAAGGTGTCTCAAGCTTTCCCACTGCATAGAGGGCCATCTCCAGTCATCCTGATCCATATCTGCTCACTGGATTCAGATGACTATAAAGAAGAAAATCAGACCGGTGACTTTGCAAAGCCCTCTCTTATTTATATTCAATTTATTTGGCTGTAATGGCATCATCTGTCTTATGGCATGACTTCTGAGAATGAAGGATAAGTAACAAGTGCCTCTAAAAGGCTAGGGGACCACCCTTCACGTGTGTTATAGACAAGATTTCTGTTCCACTATGGGTTTGGCTTACTGGTCTCTAACATCCCTTCCTACTCTAAATAATGTAATCTTGTGAAAAGGAGGGGTTAAGTTTTCTACCATTAAATCTCAAGGAGAAATATTGAAGGAACTACATAAGTTTACTAATATACAAGTAAAAGTTGAAGTATTATCTTATTCATGAGTTGGATTTAGCTTTTCCTTTAGTGATAAACTATAATATCTGGGAAAAAAATAAATATATTCTCTGAAAATGTACTTTTAATTCACTTTATCACAAATAAAAAAGTGCAACTTATATCTCCACGGGGGGAACAAAATTAAACAAAACAAAAAAAAAAAGCAAGGAGTAGCCTCATCCTCCAAGATCTCTCTATGCCTTAGATCTTATATTCTCATTTTTTCAAATATCATAATAACCTTCACAATAGAAATAGCAAATTGAAAAAAAATGAGTCAGGCAGCAGGGAAGAATTTATGAGAATTAGTTGCTAAGGAATTCAATACATGTAAATCTGATCCCTTCATGGTCCCTTTTCAATGAATTTATTTTTTGTCAAAATTCACGAGTTTATTGATTTAAAAACTTATCCTATGATATCTAAAAGTTATGAATCAGGAACTGCCAGAGCGGCTTTTCCACTCTCTCTTTTCCATTTCTTTATTCTAGGAATCTTTGACGTCTAACTGAGCTTGAAATTTTCCAAAGAACCTGCTTCAGTTGCCTTCATGACTGTTGCAGTGTTCTCACCCACCCATTCCACCAGCGGAAGTCTTCACAGACTTGTGTTAGATACCATTCTAACTCACCAAAGGACTTGAGACCATCTCTCTTACCCTCAATTGAATCTACTTGGGGTATGGGACTGCTATGCATGCTCCAGCTTCTTGGAGCTCAGGTGAACATCACAGTGGAAAGCAGTCAGCAACCCTTACAGCCGAGGTAGTTTTCCTTGAACAAACCCTTTGAAATTCATGCTTTGATTCCTTTGAAACCTGCACAGTCTACCAGAGTCATGCCAGCAAACTGAATTGCTTCCATTTAAATTGTCTTAGGAAGATTACCTGGTAAGATAAGACACCAGATACTGAGGTACTTTCTCAAACAAAAATACCAACTATTCAAATGTTACTATAGAAAGTTGAACTCCAATGGGTAGTCCATGGTGTTCAAATGTCAAATGTATAGTTTCTAAAAATACTATTTTATGGAGAATTCACAGAAGGCAAGTAGTGTCAGAAAAAAAAATGATACAAGGACACTATGAAGGGCTCTCTTAAGAAGTTTGGCATCAGGGAAGCTAGATGGTGCAGTGGATAGAGCACTGGCCCTGGAGTCAGGAATACCTAAGTTCAAACCCGGCCTCAGACACAATAATTACCTAGCTGTGTGGCCTTGGGCAAGTCACTTAACCACATTGCCTTGCAAAAACCTAAAAAAAAAGAAGTTTGGCATCTATAGTGCAGCATAGGAGACACTGGCATGTGACCACCCATCATTGCGTGCCCTCATCAGAGAGAGTGCATTGCTCTATGAAAAAAGCAGATTGGAAATAGCTAATAAAAAATGAGATGCATGGTTTAGAGTACCTGTCTCAGGTGTTCACATGAACAATTTGTTCCTGACCTGTGGTAGAGCATTCTGAGATCATATTTGTCTGACTGACCAGTCAGACTTACTGTAACTTGTCTTTAACAAAATGATGTCATTTCAATCTTCTTAGAAAATGAAGGCAAATGAAGAAATTAAAGCTATATCTATCTATCTACCTATCTATCTATCTATATACATATACACATAATCATATGAAAAAATGCTCCAAATCACTATTGATCAGAGAAATGCAACTTAAAACAACAATGAGGTATCACCTCACATCTATTAGATTAACCCAGAAAAGAAAAAGGGAAGATGATCAATGTTGGAGGGGTTGTTGGAGTATTGGGACATTCATGCATTGCTGGTGGAGTGAATGGATCCAACCTTTCTGGGAAGCAATATGGAACTATGCCCAAAGAGCAATGAAACTGTTCATACCCTTTGGCCCAGCAATTCCAATACTTGGACTATATGCACAAGAAATGTAAAAAAAATAGGAAAAGTCCTATATGTTACAAAATACTCATAGCAACTTCTTTGGTAGTGGCAAAGTTTGGAAATTGAGAGGATGCCCCTCAGTTGGAGAATGGCTAAACAAGTTATGGTACATAGATACTAGGGAAGATTATTGTTCTATAAGGAACCATAAATAGTCAGACTCTAGAGAAGCATGGAATCACTTATGAGATCTTATGTTGAGCAAAAGGAGTAAAGCCAGAGAACAATGTACCCATTAACAACAATATTGTGAGATGAACAACCTTGATGGAAGTAACTCCTCTTGACAATCCAGAGAGTTAGGGCAATTGTATTAGATTGGTAATGGACTATATTATCCCCAACCAGAGGAAGAAAACAAAACAAAACAAAACACACAGAAAAAAATCCAATACTTCCAAATCTCATGAATGCTTTATAAAAAGTATCTCATGTATCTCCTTCCTCATGCCCCAAATTACTAATTTGTAAATATAGTTTAGCAAAATATATATGTAAAATGCTAACCTAACTATTCCCTACTGAGGGAAGGGAGTGGGGTGGGAAGAAAGTGTGGAGGGAAATTTTGTAACTTGGAAATATACAATGGATGAAAATATGCAAATGGATGAAAATAATTTAAAAATTAAAAAAGAAAGAAAATGAATGACAAGAACCACCATCACCAAACACTATTATTATTTTATCCAATCCTTTCTCCATGTTAACAATGTCTATTTGAATAATTCTCCAAAGCAGGTCTTCTGCATTCTTAGTGATCATAATCTCAACAGTCTATTGTGATTTTTTTTTTTAAATTCCATTCCTAGTCAAAATCAAGTTTCTGATTGGCTATGGAAGCATTCCTGAGAAAAGTCTGCAAGAATAGTAAGGGAAAAATGTGATTTTACAGATGGGATGATTTAACAGGGAATGATCAGTGAAAAGAAAATTAACAGAATTACCAGACAAAACACACATATACACAAGTCAGGGAAAAGTGAATGGATTGATGAATTTGAAATCAGAAAGAACTGGATTCAAATTCTGCTTATAACATTTCAAGCTTTCCACTCTGAGCAGGTAATTTAATCTTTCTGTTTCTCAATTTGTTTATCTTCTAAATTAAGTATTGAAGAGAATTGTAAGGTCTCTTCCTAGTCTAATTTAGATTCCTAAATTCACATGGACTTTTAGAGACAATATGCTTCAGTGGAAAGAAGTTTAGCCTGAAGAAAAGAAGTCTTAGGCAGGACACAATAGCTATCTTCAAGTATTTGAAGGACTTTCATATATAAGGATTAGGCTTGTATTTTGGTTGCCTTGCCTTTGCTGGGCCCTACTCAACCATTCAGAAGCTAGGATGTAGTGGGGATTCCTTTTATGTATTTGCTGGATTAGAACGCTACTGAAGTTATTTCCCATTCTTAGATTCTATGACTATATTTTTAAAAGGTTTGACTTCATTTATTTATCCTACTTTCTTTAAGGTAATTATCTTTGTCCCATCTTTCTTGGACACATCCTTTTTTGGTCCTCCTGATTTTCCCCCCTGATTTCCAATGTGACAATGCCTGCTCATGCTTTCCACTACCTCTCTATTGCATTTTGAATGATCAGTAACTAGTTATTTGGGCAATGCAACCTTCCATTTCTCAGTCACACCACAGATATAGTACTGTTTGGATTTATGACATGTAATATCAAAGTTTATGATTGGGTAGCACTGAAAATTCCATAAAGCACTTTCTTCCCCAAAACCCTTTGAGATAGGATATACAAAGGAGGAAATTACCAATCATTCTTTAAGCAAATACTATGTTTGAGACCCTTTATTCAGCCATTTAAAAATATTATCTCATTTGATCCTCAGAAACAACATGGGAGAGTAGTTGTCTTATTATTTCCATTTCACAGTTGAGGAAACTGAGGAAGACAGAACTTAGGTGACATCCATAATTGCACATCTGGTAAGTTTCTTGGTCCAGTTTGAACTCAGCTTCCTAATTCTATGATAACCAGGATTTGGTCCACTGTACCAATATAGCTGCCTTCAGTTAACCTTATTTTTGTAGTAGTGAAAGGGTTATAACTCTTATGAAGAAAAGAAGACTCTGAAAATACAAATAATAAGACTATAGGCTTATTTCTAGTGACAGTCCTGATTCAAAAATATATATTTTTTATTTTCTATAGTTAGTGCTCTATCAATTATCCAGTTCTCAGCAAATATATAAGGTCTTCCCTGTGGGGCCATTTCTCCTCAGTTTACAAATATTCTTCTATGATGTTGATGTTGACTTGTTGAATCAACATTTTGTTTTATATATTTAATCCAAGTATATGCATCAAATCTAAGAAATTACTAGAGATTGGGAAACATGTTTTCGTCTAACACACATTTCATTATGTTTTACATACAGCAGGCAGGTAATATTTACCTGATGTAAATCAATTTAGAAAATGTATCTCTCTTAAAATAATATTTGAAAAGGGTGGGAGCTAATCAAGCCTTCTTTCCTTTGGCATCCTGATAAATGATTATATTCATTTAATTAAACAGAGCTCAAAGAGGTGTAATGAATCAAATTTCACAGAGCTGTCTTTCAATGAAAAAGAAATTAAGTCAGGTCATATCATAGTCTGTAGAAGGACACAAAGATACATATGGAGTTCTATAAGACCTACTAAGAGTCACAAAATTAAATTATTTTCTCCTCACCCTTTACTAATCAATGGAGACTCAGGAAGGAAAGAACAAAACACATATTTATTAGGTATCTAATATGTGAAAAGCACATTTAAAAATATCCCATTTAATCCTCACCACAACTCTTGTTGGTAGATACTATTCTTTTCCCCATTTGTAAAATTAATGAAACTGAGATGGAAATTGTGTTTTCCCTATTGTCGTACAGTTAGGGTTTGTCTAAGACTAGATATGAACACTAGGTCTGTAGTCCACAGATTGTGCTTATGTTGATTGGATATATTTTTAAATCTTATTTCAAGGTTTTGCCTGCATATATTCTTATGGAGGGCTTGCCTTCATGAATGGTTAAAAATAACAAATCAGGAAAGGTATAATTAGAAAGAGAGATGATGATGAAACAGGGCATGAGAGGAAGAAACAAGGGGTTGCCTTTGTATTCAATTTATCTTAAAATTTGAAAAAAAAAGACGTCCAGATGTTTGGGACAAAATGAACCTCTATAGGAAGATTGCATTGGAGGACAATATAGTAAGATAACTGTTCAACTGAAAACAAAAAGAACTACAGAACCAGAGAATTTTATTATATTAAAAGTTAAGCATTTAACTTTTCACATGACATGAACTTGAAAACAAACAATAAAATAGAAAGTAACTTAAATTAAGCATAAATTTATAAACAATCCTAACGTCTAGAAAAAAAAGAAAGATAGTCATTCCTGTGTTAAACCTTGTAAAAAATCATGGCTGGGAATCTTGAGATCACCTCTGAGATTCATGTTTAGGAAGGATGTTGACAGAGTATGGTATGTTCAGATGGTTGATGATGGAGCACAAGCCCATTGAATTTATGAATCATTTCGAGAGGCATTGGACCTGGAGAAGAGACAAGTGATGATAATTTTCTTCAAGTATTATAAAGATGGAAAAAATTTATTTATTAGATTGATAAGAGATGATCTATAAATAAGTTGGAATTTTTGAGCAGGGAAATTTAATCATGATTTAAGAAAAGATATCATTAAAAACTCTACAATGTAATATCCTCTCTGTGCTCCTCCAGCATCCCTGCCTTGGAGATAAGCCAAGAAGGATGCCTACTTGTCAAATATTTTATAGTGTAACTCCTTGTCTTTAAATGGCTTAGATCAGATGACCTCTGATTTTCCTTTGAACAAATTATCGATCAGCTCTGACTGTTGGTTTGTTAATCTAACCTAAAAATTCAGTCCTGTCCTTATCTACTTAAATGATATGAGATGGAAACTCTAAAATCTTGATGTACATAGAAACAAATTTGAACTTAAAGGATCAAGGTTTATTCTGGTCACTGTGCCTAACGTTAATCATAACATGAGAGTATATACAATATCGGTTATCCCATTTGATGTCAGACACAGAAATAAGGTTAGAGTTTAGAAATTCAGATCTGAAAGGGTTTTATATATATATATATATAATATATGTATATTATGTATATATATATATGTATGTATGTATATATTAGAGAAAGGAAGTGGGAAGGATTTTAGAATATAGAATATCAATAACGGGTAGACAATATAAGTTCTTAGATCTGACTATAAGTTTTCAGATCAGATAAGGGCCTAAAGATTCATACAAAATAGGATTTCTTAAGCTGAGGTCCTTTGATTCCCAATTGATTTGTAGAGAGATTTGAAGGGGTCTGTGGACTTGGATTGGGAAAAAAAATATTTTATTTTCCCTGACTTCTAATTAAATTTAACATTTACTTCAGTCTTTATATTTATATATATATATATGCATATATAAAAATGTGTATATATATATATATATGTTTAAATTTGAGTAATAGAAGTAGAGAATAGTGTAATAGAAGAGAATAATAGAATAGAGCAATAGAAGGAACAATAATATAGAAAAATGATTAATAACTCATAATGTATTACATCAACTACAATTTATGGAGAGGTAAATGGAAGACATAAAAAGGGAAATGAAATTTTCAACCAGTTATTTAAGTAGGGGGCAGCTAGGTGGCAAGGTAGGTAGAACACTATAACTGGAGTGAGGAGAACCTGAGTTCAGACCCAACCTTTCCTACTTACTAGAAGTGTGATTCTGGACAAGTCATTTTACTGTGTTTGTCTCAGTTTCTCATCTGGAAAATGAACTGAAGAAGACAATGGTAAATCATCCCTATACCTTTGCCAAGAACACTTCAAATGGGGTCATAAAGAGGCAGATACAACTGAGGTGACTCAACATAAACATAAAAGTCTATAGAAAGTATAGCAGCTTTATAGATTAATTGCAGCATTCTAAGGTCCAGTGATGAAACAGTTTAATTTACTTCTTCCTGTGTGAAAAAATAGTTCATTTTTATAAGCCAGTAAATTCATACACACTCACATACATACATATACACATACCTACACAAAGTTATAGTGATGAGATCATGGAGAAAAATGGTTAACCCAATATGACTAATTTGTCTTAATGACTATAATATCACAGAAAATGAACTGGGTAGGGTAAACAACACTTCCTCCTGTCTACCTTCATTATATTTGAGCCATTGTTCCAATATATTTTAAAATTTGTCATGGGAATTGCTGCTCAGGCTAGTGTATCCATGATCTAGTTCATATCTCATCAGTAGGAGGTTATTCAGAGTTTACTGGGTTAATTATAAAATTAATGATGCGGCCAAGGGTACCCTCTAGTGTAGGAGTCCTTAATGATATGTTGAAAGTGGTCAAGGATGTCTTCAGGAGTTTTCTTTTCCCTCTCAAGGATATTTTCTGCCTTTCAGCATCCTTTCGTCCCTAACCTCTCCAGTATCCTCAATAGATCTGATCCCTTTTCTTTTGCTTTAGAGAACTGAGGCATAAAGCTATCTTAAAAAACAAAAAAGTTAGACTGACCTGGGTTCAGATCCCAGAAAGGCACTTAAAAGTTACATCCAAGACTCCAACTCTCTGGGCTTCACTTCCTCCTTTAGGAGTAACTTGCCCTATTTGGTTAAGATCCTATATATACTAAAATAAGGATCGAGATTTCTAGCAGCCACATGAATGAAGAAAAATCACAAAATTCCAAGACATTTGGAATCATTCAGTCTGTTAATAAGATGCGTAATCTGAGTGTTATGAAATCCTTAAACAATTTGGGAGGAATTAAGTTCTATCATCAATGGATGAAGGGAGTTGATGCCGCACAGGAGACATTTTGTGTCTGGCTGAAAGATCAAGTGATGCCTTTGGGTTTACATGGGAACAAAACAGCAAGCTAGTTCCAAGCCAGGCAACCTAGCCACAAATCATTTTGGAATTTCCCAGATTCAATAATGTTTTGAGGAGACAGATTCTTCTATTCCTTCTAGAAGGCATGGGGAAAAGAGACTGAGAGTGAGCCCAGAGGAAGTATTACAATCCCCCACCTCTATTAACCATGGAGTTAGGAGAAGTATCAGACCACATACCTAAATGCATCCAAACAAGAGCCAAGAAACACATACATAGCAAACTTCATATATTGAGAACAAGCCCTCAGAACTAGATAAGAATATATATCCTCAGAGCAAAGCAGAACATGTACCCCCAGAGCAAAGCAATATTGCTGGGGCTACATAGGATTCTGAGAATCTTTCCTCATTACATACCAAAAAGAAAAAAAGAACTTCCTATTTGGGATCTCTGAGTGAGCTGTTTGCCCTTTAGCAATTTGTGTTTTTTTTTTTAATTTGAGTTCACTATTCCCAAGGTCATGGAGGCGTTTGCGGTTAGATGATGTTTGTTGAAACAATTACTTAGGTTTTATTGTTTTCATTTTTTTTTTATTCCAGTTACTATCCCTTTTGAACAACCAATTGATGCAAACAGTGTGATTGATACTCGGGAGCATGCCAGATTGAAGTGTGTAAGCTTCAGTAATAAAAACCTCCACATCCCTTAGGGGCTATATTAAAGCCTGTTCAAGGAGTAGAAATGACTATATTGAAACCCTGTTTGTCAAAGCAAGTGAGAACTGGGGAATTAGTCCAAGATTAGTGTGATGTTGGTAAAAGTGGCAATAGTCATGTGGATGGAGGTGGTGATGGTGGTGGTGGCAGCAGCAATGGCTGTGGCAGTGGCAAATGTATACATGTAGTCCTGTATGTGTATTAGAGTTTTACACAAATTTGTGTTCATATATCTATATCTATTTAGAAATATAGATATGCCTCTGTCTATCTATCTATCATCTATCTATACCTATACACATCATATATCCATAAATATAAATATCACTAAATATCTATCTTAAAAAGATATGCTCATATTTCTTTATCTATATCTTTACATCCATATATCTCCCTATAAATATTGATGTCTCTATATCTTTCTCTCATCTCTATCTATAAATATAAATATGCCTCTATCTCTTATCTATTTACATAAAACTACATATCTATTTATATAAATATAGACATGATTTTATCTATCTATGTCTATATTTATAAATATAGATTTGCTTCTAGAAAGCCAGCTATATAACCAACTGTAGTCTCCCACTAAGGGAAAGTTGAAAAAGAATAGGGACTTTTTGCAATTCTATCTCTGAATTCCCAACTCTGAGCACAGAGTCTGGAATATAGTAAGTACTTAAAAATGCATAAATCTTTTTACTTGTTTGGCAAAATAAGAGAATTGAGCTAAATAATTTCCATGTTTTTTTTTCCTTCTGAATATGTCTAGAATTCCAGAAAAGCATTGCCAATCATCTTTCTATCATTTATAGATGCTATCTGTACGTGTTTATGCAAAGTATCTTTGTCTGAAAGTGTTTATATATGCAGTGTTTTCTCTGGGTCTCTTTAAAGTGATTTTTGTGGGGATGCTAAAATCAATATCATAAAATCTATTGGTTTTCACATGTTTTTGAGCAAGAAGGAAAAAAAGTAAAAACATAATCTCCCTCCCCCAAAAAATAATTCTTACTATGTAATTCCATCCAAATCTGAGCTGTCTAGGCAGTTTTTAGGGCTTTGTAATTATCCCACCCTTCCAGTATTAAAAATCTTCTTCTACCCTGGACTTGCACTTTTCTTCCTTCCTTCCTTCCTTCCTTCCTTCCTTCCTTCCTTCCTCCTTCCTTTTTTTGGTTGTTGGATTTTAATTTAAATATGATTGTCCTCTGTAGGAGGGATAATTGTAAATTGCATAGAGAACTGGTCACAGATTTATAAAAAATGAAATTCAAGTTATACTTCTGACATGTCCAGAATTCATTTTTGCATTACTTTACCTGGTAACTTTAAGCCTATTAAGAAACAAACTAGATATCAATCTGCATGGGCAGGTACATTTCATACTGAGATCTCCATGCATGATGAAATCAAAATATGAGGGAAAAAAACATTTCTCTCTCTCTCTCTCTCTCTCTCTCTCTCTCTCTCTCTCTCTCTCTCTCTCTCTCTCCATGTATGAGTGTAGATATATGTGTATATTTGTGCAATCTTATATATTTGTACATTACATATTCCCCCTTTTGATGATTTACTTTGTAGTCTTGTACCACACATACTCAAGGCACATGGAGAACTGTTGTCCAAGTCAAGAAGTCCTGGATTCAATCCCGTTTTAGACACATACTCGCTGAGTGCTATTTATTCTTTCCCCTCTCAGCACTACAGGAAACTCTTATAGATGACAAAGAGCAGAGAAGTTTCTTGATCTACAAACAGAAATTCAATTTTCTCACCAAGACTTCCCTATACTAATGAAATCACAGGTATCTTTAAAAAAATCCCAGAAGCTGCTCAATGGTCTTGTATTTGACAGACACTTACAAAATGGCCTGTGTTGCAATGAAAATCTTAAAGACAGGGTGATCATTTGCTTAACTTTGTATCTCCAGGAATTGCTTGGCATAAAGTAGGTATTTAATGAATATTTATGGAAAGATTAGTGGTGGTGTTGCTGTTCAGTTGTTCCATTCTTCTCCTACTTTCATGACCCTTGGGGATTTTTTTTTTGGCAAGCTTTTTATGAGAGTGGTTTTCCATTTCCTTTTCCAGTTCATTTTCCAGATAAAAACATGATGGGATTGCTCAAGATCACACAGGAAATTGATATCAAAGGTCAGATTTGTTGCTAAATCCTCCTTAATCTGGGCTCAGTACTATGTCAACTGTATCATGGAATAGCAGCTGTAGTAGTAGTAGTAGTAGTAGTAGTAGTAGTAGTAGTAGTAGTAGTAGTAGTAGTAGTAACAGTAGTAGGAGCAGGAATAGTAGTAGTAGTAGTAGCAGCAGCAGCAGCAGCAGCAGCAGTAGCAGTCATAGTAATAGTAGTAGTAGTAGTAGCAGTAGTAGTAGCAGCAGCAGCAGTAATAGTAGTAGCAGCAGTAGCAGTAGTAGAAGCAGCAGCAGCAGCAGTAGTAGCAGTTGTAGCAGTAATAGTAACAGTAGTAGCAGCAGCAGCAGCGGCACTATTGGTAGCAGTAGTAGTAGTAGCTGCAGCATCAGCGGTAGTAGTAGCAGTAATAGTAACAGTAGTAGCAGCAGCAGCAGCGGCACTATTAGTAGCAGTAGTAGTAGTAGTATTAGTAACAGTAGGAGTTGGAGTAGTAGCTGTAACCATAACAATAGTAGCTATGTTGGTGTTAGTGAGAGTAGCAGTTGTAATAGCAGCAGCAGCACCGGTTCATAGTATTATTGCTAGTGGTGATTTTGGTGGTAGCGGTGGTTGTGCTATCTGTGGTTTCCCTTGCCTCAGAATGAATCATCTCTTAATATGGCACACACACACATATACACTATCACAATCAATTATAAGTACCAAAATCAAAAGCTGATACTCTCACTTCTATCAAAGTAGGAGACAGGGGCATCTCCCATTGGGAGCTGGATGATGTTTGACTTCAGATCTGGAATGACCTCTGCTAGCATCATGTTTCCTAACCTCATGTTGGCAGAGTACAGCACATCTATAGCCATGAATAAAGGTACAACACACTGGTGGGGGTTAGTCAGTATATTTTCTGTGCTTCAGGAAAAGAGAAAGGGTTGGGCATGATTTGGATGCCTTGGAAAGCTTAAGGATGGGGGCAGTTAGATGGTACAGTTGGTAGCACTGCTCTTGGAATCAGTTCAAACCTGGCCTCACTTGAGATTCACTAGCTGTGTGATCCTGGGTAAGTCACTTTACCCTGACTGCCTTGCATTCTAGGGTCATCACCAGTGGTTCTGATTCATATCTGGCCACTGGACTCAGATGGCTCTGGAGGAAAACAAGTGAGGCTGGTGACTGAGCACAGTCCCCCTCACTCAAATCCATTTCACATTGACTAGTAAGTCCTGGCATCCCTTCTCTGATGTGATGGACTTCTTCTAGAAAGGACAAACAGCAATAATCCTATTCCCCCACAAAAACAAAATAAAACAAAAACCTTGAAAGGTTAAGCTCCTCAGATTAATGTAAACAAGCACCTTCTCTCACTAAGTGTTCTTAAGAACTGCTTACAACTTAGAAATCCTAAGTACCTTGTTTCTTGATGGTGTCAGAATCAGGATTTGAATGCAAGTCTTCCCATCTTTGAAACTGGCTCTCTAGCCAATAAACTACATTGCTTCTCTCTGGTCTGAAGTACAAGGTTTTCTTTCAGAAAGATGTTTGCCACAGAAAATCACGTCAAAATGCTGTAATAAGCTAGTTGCAAAGATAAAACAGACTTTTATACCCAGGAGGATTCTTTAGGGGAAGTCAAAAAACAACAGGGGAAAAAACTCCTTAACCAGCTTAGCCTATCGCCTACTCATGTTGCTATATCAGATCTAGGTCATAAATTTCATTACTTTCCAGTTTTCTGTATTGTTTGGTTCCATTTCAGTGAGACAGTCAACTCTTGTTTATCTAAGCATTTGAAACCTGGAACCAAACAGAATATTTTTTTTTCAATGTTCTTTCTCAGAGGATTTTTTTAACCTTCTCCTATTCTGTCTCTGTCTCTTTCTGTCTTTCAGCTTCCCCTTCTTTCAAAAAAGTTTAGAATAAAAGATGACAAGATATGATTGGCAACCAATCCTTTCAATTTCACCTTCAAAAGACCAAAGAAAACAAACAAACCAATAATATCAAAAGTGAGAGTGGAGGGAGGTTATCCATGGTGGGTCACACAATGACTTTGAGAAACCAAATGACCAAGAAGCTATTGAATGACAATTTTCACATCAAATAGAATAGAAGTCACTAGAGAAAGCAATTAACCGAGTCATGACCCCTACTATAAGTTTGTGTTTGTGACCCTATAGTCCTTTCTTTCCAACATTCCCAAAACATGGAGAGCCCAAGGATAATCTTTCCCATTCGGTTTGGAGACTCAAATGGTTGATGTAACTTGATCGGGGAAAGTAATCTGAATGTTAGAACAGATGGCATAAGTTTAAGTGAAGTGGTTCTTTCCCACACAATAGAGACGCTCACACATAGATTGAAGAGCTGCGCCCTCAACACCCGGATTATCTTATTAAAGGTTTGACCAGTCCACAGGTGAAGTAAATAAGACGACACAATGCAAGGAGGACTGCCAAATGACTGCTACATTTAACAACTGAAGCAGCCACAGCAGGAATCGTAGCAACAACCACACACTTCTCGCACTCTGAACAAAACTACCGCCACATTTAACAACAACAACAGCAAACGCCACAAATTGATTTTATGATTGTATTGAGCTCCAGTTGGGAAAATGAGATGCGCCAGTGCTAATAGGTTTCCTGAATCATTCCAGGATCCATTTCTTTGGCCTTCAGACTCCTTATCTACGAAATGAGGTGATTCGGCAAGGGCAGCAATAAGGTCCTCTCTGCTTGTAAGTTGTCATTATTGTTGATGCTATTATGTTATTATTTATTATTGCAATAATAACAGTGACTGCTACACGGCACTCTGTAACTTCCCTTTACAAACTGACTTTAGTCTTTCTTTCCTGAGAACATCTAACTTTTCTTCCCTGCATGCATCCTATGTTCCACATTAGTTTAACTAGCTGCTGTTCTTGCGACTTGGAATTCTACTTCTCCCCCATCTCCCTACATTTTCCAAGTATGCCCTGTCCATCTAGAATATTTTATTTTCTCACCTCAGACTTTCTACACTCTCAGGGTATCAGTTTCCCAGCTTGTAAAATATTTTTTTTCATTCTATTGCAAGGATCTCTAAGGTTCTTTAAAATTCAATCACTCATTTAATTATATAAATTGTTTATCCAAAAACAGAAAAACTTGAAAATAAAATCACTCTACTCCAAGAAATAGTTTTCTTATTATTCTCAGACCTACTCAAAGTCAACAACGTACTTCAACAATGGGTTCTCAGATATGGAACCTTTTAGATAATTTGCCTAATTTGATGATCGAAACAACTTTTTAATTAATCAGTTTTACAGATAAAAAAAATGGAGGCTCATAGAGATTTATTGACTTGTTCAGGGGCATCCAGGTAGCAAATATTGGGTATTTTATTTCCCAAGTTCAAAGTTCTATGTCAGTTGGCCCATTACTACAATCTTGTGGATTGTAAACAACCCTTCTTAAAAAACCTCTGCTAACACAGCAGATGAGTTCCATGCCAAAGTCTCCTGTCCTGACTGTGCATGGTGAGCACTCACTTGACAGGCAGCCAGTTAGTAAGGAGTTCTTGGAATGCCAGGAGAACATCTGTTGGAAGACTGAGGGCAGCCTAAGAACTGGGGAGCTGACTCCATTCTCATGTACGAAAGGAATGTGAAATCTCTTTTTTACCACCTTGAATTGGGAAAATTAATGACCCACAAAACTGACAATATAGAATTTGATGCAATGAAATGTTGAAGACTTGAATATTATTTACTAATACTATTATGCCTCTGTGCATAATATATATCATATATTTATATACTATTATATAAAATAATAATGACATTAATGATGTGATGTGATACTAAGAAATGAAATATAATAAAATATATAATATAAGATGATATAATATACACAAGATAACATAATATAGTCTATCATAATATAAAACAATATGATATAATAAATATGTATATATACAATATATAAGTCATTCTATATTGCCTTGTGTTGTATTCTATTGTATTGCTTTATGTTTCTATATTATTTTTTCTTATGTTATTTTATTTTGCATATATATGTATGCATACATATAAATATTCCAATACACATTATAAAGTGAACAAGGTTTTGACTACTCAGGAACCGTGGAGTTTTTTTGAAAAGAAAGAGTCTTGTGAGGTAAAACATTATTTTTAATATGGGCTGTTGGTATCTCTCAATGTTGTTGATGTTTAATATTGTCCCTCTCTTACAAAGATACTCCCTTCCAAATTTGCAAAACAATTAACTAAACAAGACTTTAGCAATATACATAGAAAAAGAAATTGGATTTGCTTATTTTTCATTGACATAGTCAGTGCTATCATAAACACAATATTGAGCATGTTGTTTATAATACTATGCATTTTACTTGAAATGTAAGACCCTCATTTAATGATATCTTTCCAAATATGCTACTCCTGAAACTTCATGAAATATTTTTCAGCACTATTCCTATTTTATATTATTTTTGACATATGACTGAGAAGATGAGGCAGTTGTGATGATCTCCATTCAACAAAGAGGGGAAATTAATTGGAAATTTATAGTGGATTAGGATCTAGATTTGCTGAATCAGATTTATACAATAGGAATTGCCTACTCCACCCATCATCTGCTTTCTGACATTTGCTTAAGCTTGTGCAGTGAAACTATGACGATAGTTTTTCATTATTTTATTTGCAGTCAATTGTCTCCATTCTAAGCTTTCCAAGGAATTAATCAATGATACTAACTGGACTTTAAAATCCCAAAATTATTCAGAAAGAAACAATTTACAAAGTTCACCAGATATTTGGCACCACTCAAGCCTTGGAAAGAAGGATTGGCCAATATACCCAAAGAAAATGGTAATAGGAGGCTGGATGTATCTACATCTACCTTTGTCTCAATGTCAATGATCTCTAAAAAAAAAATCTGGAGAGCAGTGCAACATCACAGGAATAGAAGCAGACAAACAAAAGTCATCCCTTACTTTAAAAAGAGCTCAGAAAAGTTGACCCACTTTATGTTTTGTCTGAACTGTTGTAGAAGTTCTTTCCTCTCACTGCTTCCTGTCTCTTCCATCTACAATCCATATGCAACTTTCCCGAAGTATTATTGTTAAAGCATTTCCTTGTTCAAAAACGATTCAGTTAGGGGTGGCTAGGTGGTGCCGTGAATAGAGCACCAGCCTTAGAGTCAGGAGTACCTGGGTTCAAATCCGACCTCAGACACTTAATAATTACCTAGCTGTGTGGCCTTTGGCAAGCCACTTAACCCCGTTGCCTTGAAAAAAATCTAAAAAAAAAAGATTCAGTGACTCCTTATTGCATATAGGTTAAACAAATTTGCCTTTGGGACTTCTCTTCTATATTAGGATTTTAAAAAATGAGTCATTGCCCTGCTCAGCTTAGATAAGAACAATTGTTTGGAAATGGAACAAAATTATAATAGCATAGCATAGAAGCTCATGTTAGATGTTGTTCACATGTGTATGTGTGTTTCTGTGCATGTTGCTCCATTATTTTTCAGGTTTTCCCAATTACTCATTACTCCATTGGGAATTTTCTTTGCCAAGATAATGGAGAAATTTGCTATTTCCTTGTTTAGTTCATTTTACAGATAAGGAAATTGAGGCAAACAGAGCTTAGAAACTTGCTCAAAATTCATATAGCTAGTAAGTGTCAGACCACATTTGAATTTAGGAAGAGAATTCTTTCTGTCTCCAACCCATAGCACTCTATCTATGGTACCAGGCAACTACAACTGCCCTTTGTGTATATTTATGTGTGTATGTGTGTGTATGTATATCCACACACAGGCATGCATACACACCGACATGCATTTACGTATATGCACATAAATGTAGAACACATGTGTATGTGAACATGTTGTGTCATGTGTTCTAACAACACATAATGCAAAGAAATATGAGTTAATATACACATTTTATATAAACACAACTATATTGACAGTTGCATAAAGCTTGGCAATATATAAAAAATATTTTTTGAAGTCAATTACTTGTAGCCTGAACTTTATCCAAATTATGGGAGAGGGGAATAGAGAAAAGAAGAGATGGTGAAACATCTTAGGGGAAAACCTGGACAGTATCTCCACAGGACTGTTTGGCCAGGATAAATTAGGATCTGTTTAAATGAAGCAGATTCCCACACTGAATCTTAAATCAATTAGTTGTGTTTTGCTTTTTAAGAAGCAGTAGGGCTCTATCCATCTTTATTCCTTTATCTATTTGCTTCTTTTTATCTCATGCTTTTCCCCCATAGCAGGTACCTAAGGAAATAAAAAAGGAGGGAGGAAAAAGAGTAAATTGAATCCAATTCAGCCAGTCTCAAATAATCAGCTTCTTTCTCTAGTAGTATCTAGTATTCAATTTGCTCAGAAGTATGTAATGCCATAGGAAAAAAGCAAAGCAAAATTAAACTAAAATCACTGTTTATATCTTAAGGTACAGGTATTTATTATTTTTTTCCATCCCTAGTCACAAGCCAGAGCAAGGAGAAACACTGTCACATAGTGAAATAGGAAAGGTGGACCTCTGAAAATGAGCCGTTCTCTATAGTTATTTATAATATATGGAACAAGGTGTCACACTGAGTTCATAACCAGGCAGTTTCTAGCAGCAAGAACAATTGAGTGGTTTTCAAGGGAGAGAAAAGAAAATTCCTCCTTCCTTCTACTATCATTAACCTCAGGGTCCTAGACATTGGAGACTTTTTCTCAACTTTTGTTTGACCTTCCATAAGATGTGATCTAGAGGACAAGTAAGATGTAGGACATTAGATGTGATTGCCCATTTACCCTGAAATAGAAGAATATTCTAAAACTGGCAATAATCATTTCAAGAGAGGATCGCCTCAGCCCCTGGCGTCCTGCAGCCCTCCTAATGTTTCTCCATATTCTGGGGACTCTGCTGGCCTCCATCCTGCTTTCTACCTCACTGCCTTTTCTACTCAACTACTCTCTATGTAAATTTATTTCTTCTATTTCAAGGTTACAAAAATTTTCACATTCTCTTTGTTATTCCCTTTCTGTCACCTGGCTTCCTTTTTGTGCCTTTTCATCTGTTTCTCTGTCTCTCTCTGTCTCTCTCTGTCTCTCTCTGTATCTCTCTGTCTCTCTGTCTCTCTGTCTCTCTGTCTCTCTCTCTCTCTCTCTCTCTCTCTCTCTCTCTCTCTCTGCTTCTATCTTTGCCTCTCTGTTTCTAGCTCTTTCTGTCTCTCTGTCTCTGTTGCTGCTTCTCTTTCTGACTCTTTCCTTCTCTTTCTCCCCCCGACCCTTTGCACAGTATCTAATAAATGTTTTAAATAATTTTCACTATTACATTCCTAAAAATCTCAAATTTTTACAGCTGTTCCAAAGAGGAGAGGGTTACTGCTCATTGCATGGCTTCAAAATAGAGACTCAGTAACTATTTGTTGGGTATTTGAAAGATGGAATTCTTGTTCAGTTGTCCATTGTACTGCATGCCCTTTCAAACCTCTTCCAAATCTGCAATTGAATAAATATCTTGAAGATTCAGTAAGGGTCCATCCATCATTATCTTATTCTACCATCTCAGCTTCTTCCTGGAGGATGACAATTTTCATACTTTCAAGTTTTATTTATACAGCCATAATTGTGCTCTCCAAAAATTTAGTAGTTAAAAACACTCACAACTGATTTCTTTGACTCTTGAAATTACCAAAAAAATGCTCCCTTGACTTCATCTTTTCTCTCATCTACACATTATTGCTGCTTATTTCTTCTTAATCTTTTTCTTTTTTATTACTTTTTGTGCACCTATTTCTCTTAGTCAAAGGTGGGCTCCTTGAAACTACAGACTTTTTAATGTTTTCTTGGTACTGCCACTGCAATGGGCCACAATGTGGCTTCAGTTGAATATATCTATATCTATATCTATCTATATATACACATATGTGTATATACATATATGATGCATATATCTATGTGCGTGTGTGTGTGTGTGTGTGTGTGTATAATTGTTATCTCTTTTTCATGGAAATGTGATGAAGCTATAGATGACATACAAAATGATACCCTGGATAGTTCCTTCTGCTCTAAAGCTCATCTGTCTGAGCCAGAATGATGACAGAATGCATGCTCTCTTCCAGGGAGGCTGATTGCACTTTTACTGAGCTTTTAATCACAAAAACCATGTGTACAAACTAAATGACACTCATGTGACTGCTTCAGGTAATCTGCTTTGTATTCCACAGCCCTAGGATACCTGTTACAATGCCCACCAGATCAGAATCGACAGAGCCAACCTGGGGTATTCAGGAGGAAAGGAGAGTTTAGACATTCTACCCACTGATATTACAGCACCATGGAGAGCAGATGCTGTTCAGTGAAAAGAACATTGAATTTGTACTTGGAAGACAAGAGTTTCAATAAAGATTCTATTGCTAACAAGCAGTGGCTGACCTAAGATCATCCACTTGAATAGCATGCACATATTTCCTCATGTGTAAAATGGAAATAATGAGGCAATGTGTCCATAAGAAAACAAACATTTATTAAACACCACCTATCTGCCAAACACTATGCTAAGTACTAGAGACACAAAGACAAAAATTATTTACTCTCAAAGTGCTCACAATCTAATGGAGGAGATAAAAATGAGGACAGCTATCAATAAATTATATACAGATGAATTGTGAATAGTCAAAGGAATACACTGAAACTAATAAGGACTGAGATTTGCAGAGTTTAAATTTAAATTTAATTTATTATAGAATTAAAATTAGAATTTAAGTGACTCAGTAAAGTAACAATATCAGCACTAACACCACCAATATATAACTTGCAATTAATCATTTTATAAAATTGTTTTGAGGTTCAAAGAGATTATGTATACACAGAGATATAAGATTTATATGATATTTCAATATTTTATGGAATTCTTTAATAAGAAAATTTAATTCAATAATTGAAATTTAGTATCTACTGTAAGCATATGGGCTACAAAACTTGTCTCAGTGTCTAAGAGTTTAACTTTATTGTCCAGAGTTACACATTACATATGAGTCAGAAATAGGACTTCACCCTGTACCTTGCTGTCATTTTATTGAATATACTGCACTAATTTTAATGCATGTAAAGCAATGTGTGGAGTATATGTGAAGTATATATTGCTCTGACAAAACTATAGAAATTAAAATCTACTGTGTCACATTCATGCCTCAGTATGTGAAAGGAGTTCTCATGTTATGGAATGCCACAAAAAAGAATATAATGAACTATATGAAGTCAGTATAAATAAGAGGTAGACCTCAGGTAATCATGAATTAATCATTTGGAAATTAACTAAGTAATATCTCAATATTCAACTGAATTATGAATAATGATGATGTCTTTCCTTCATTCTTGAATAAGATTATGACATCAGGGGTGGTGATGCCATGACAAACATATGAACTGGATTTGAGTAAGGGAGTTCTGTGCTAAGTCATCAGCCTCACTTTCTCCTCCAGAGCTATCTGGGTCCAATGGCTAGATATGAATCATGACAACTGGAGATTCCCCTGAAAGCAAAATAATCAGGTTTAAGTGACTTGACCATGGTCACACAGCTAGGAAGTATCAAGTCTCTGAAGTTGGTTTCAAACTGCCATGCTCCTGACTCCAAGGTCAATGTTTTATCACCTAGGTACCTGTTATGAATAAGCTTGTCCACACAACACCACTATTACTATTATGTCAACTAGTCCAAAGAAATTAATTCTAATTGTTGAACCCTCAGTTTTCACTATGAACTGTGGACAATAATATTTCCTCACATTACAGAATTGTTGTGCAGACCTAAAAAAACAAATATACTTGGTGAACATTTATGTCACAATGTGACTCACAAATAATTATGGAACTGTAGGCAACTGAATTACTTGTAGCTGATATGTAGCTCTTTTTCTTGACTGAACCAAGAATGCTAATGAACTCTATATGCATCATTTCAATGTGCCACTACATACATATAAGAATCATAATTCATTGTATTCAATCTAATTAATTGAATTTATTTTCTGATACATCTATTTTAAAGTCATTAAAATGACATTGAATTGAATTTTATTTAACCCCTTGTGTTCTTTAGCAAAAAATTCACTAAAGCTCTGTGTCAAGGCTAGTCGAGTGGCATCTGGTGGAAAGAGCTCCAGGTTCATTTTCCAAATTTATTCACTCCCTCCCCATCATCCTTTAGACACCCCATGTAATTTCATTTCTTATAATCATTCCCATGATCTCTATTATTATTATGGATGGTCCTTTAGGAGTGACCCAAAAATGAGTCATTTTGGAGCTCTATCAACTATTGGGTTATCTGCAAACAAAAGACTTCTATTCCATTGATTCCTGTATTTCAACATGATCCCTTCCTATTAAATGCTCTTAGAGATTTTTTTCTTCTGTTTTTCTCTTGGACTCCCATCATAAGGACCTTAGACCATCCTCATCATTTGACAAACAATACCATCCTTAATATACTTAAAGTTTCTTAAAGGGAAAGTCTATGTCTTTCTCCATACCTAATGTCAATCAGTGTTGCTCTATTTCACATTAATGACAAAGGAAAAATGAAGGCTCCTTTAATAATTGAGTTCATGGTTTTGGTGCCATGGCCAAGGTTTTTACTATAGTACCCTTATGCTTAACACTTTTCCTCCAACATGTTAGATACTTAATAAATGTTGATTAATGGAATAATGACTGTCCTGGTAGATCCTAATTCATTAAATAGCCATTATTAGCTAGATAAATATTTTCAATTTCATTTTAAGTATGAAAATTATATTTTATGTAATCATTGTATTATCATGTCTTTGTAGGAAAAGATATACATTTAGGTTCAGGAAAGGTAAAGAAGAAAGGTTCAAGCAAGTCTCACCTTTGATGTATACTGTGAAATTTAAGAGGGCTAATTAATTACATTGCTCAGTCCCATACATACATGTCTAAAATTAGAAATTGAAAAGCAGGTACACATCTGCACTGATGAAAGGAGATTTTTGTCCCCCTAAGAATTCCCTAAATTTATTGTCATGTCTAATATTTGTTGTATTTTAATGTAATTGTGATCCCAGTCTCTCTAGAAGGAAAATAGAGATTTCATCACCCCCCCCTTCTTAATTCACTGTCAAATGAGATATTAGGGACACATTCTTTTCCAGAGTGACACATTATAGAATTTAAATTAAAATTTAAGTAACTCAGTAAAGTAGCAGTAAGTCTGGGAGGAGTGATGCAATTCCAATCCTTCCTATTCTGTTAGAAGATACTGTACTCAACCCAACGGGTTCTTACCAATGAGTAGCTCATAGTTCTATAATATCATCATTACATCATCCCATAATGAGCACAACAACTGTGCCGAGCTGGGGAATGTTGCTCAAAGGCAATCAAGCATTTATTTTCTTGGTTTGCCTGTATGGCACCTTGCATATATTTAGATATGGGGAGAGCAACAGTCACTAGATCCCCATTGGAACTATTTCATCAGGGGGAGCTGACATCAGCCAAATGTATTCAGTTGGCATCATTAAAATGTATCAATTCTGATCACACCTCAGTATGAAATGCAAACAACTCTATGGGGTTTATCTAACTGAACAGAGAATGCTTGTTGATTATAAATAAACACTATTGGGGCTGAAAGGCTCCATCATTTTGAAAAGATTAGAGTAATGGTTCTGGGATTATAAGAACTATAAATGTACAAAGAAGACATCACATTACCAGAAAGAAAGAGAGAGTGTCCTCTCTATGCCAATAATCAACTTCATAATCATTATCATTATTAACATTAATATAAAACCTACTATTTGTGCACTAATCTGCATTAAATTCTTTACAATTATTATCTAATTTGTTTTTACCAGCAAGCATAGGGGAAAAAAGGTGCTGTCATTATCGACAATTTAGAGATTATCAAATTGAATTCAGCAGTTAGAGCAATTTTCCTCAAATCAAACAGTAGTGACTATCTGAAGCAGGATTTGAATCCAGGACCTCCTGATTCTAAGCTTAGTATTTTTGGACCCCTGCCCACCATCTGAAAGATTTTTCTCATTTGCAAATAAATAAATGAAGAAAGATAGGTGCTCTTTCTGAAGATTTTTTTTTGAGAAAAAATTAAATCTCTCATAGGTGGTGAGTAAGAGATTGGAGAAAATAGTTTTAGTTTGACTAAAGCAGAAAGTGCTCATCTGAAGTCATTTCACCTTTTGTATGTATTCATAGAATATGTGCTATGCTTGGGTATTGGAGTAATCACTGAGCCATAAGATCAGGGTTTGACGTTCCGGTCAGCTTCTTATTATTTGTGTGTACATATATATTAGATGCTGGGTCCTCCAAAACAGTAAAAGCTCTTGAAAACCAAGACTGTATCCTGCATGTCATTGTACCTTCCACTTTCCATATGGACTTGGCCCAAGACAGGTGCTAAATAAACTCTTGCTGGTTGTTGCTTGGTTTTTTGGTGATCTTGTGCAAATGAAGGAATTGACCTTGGCAAAGAGCAGGCCTATTGCCAACCCACCATCTGATATTGGAGCAAAGAGGAAGAATATATGGGATAGTGCAGAAGTGTTTTGTAATGGGGAGTAGTAAAAAAGAAAGAGACTGGGGCAAATTTCTTTTTTTTTCTTTTTTTCCTTTAGGGAAAGAGGAAAAAGAGACTCATGTCTTCCTTTGCATGGCTTTGCTTTGGTTCACATTCATTTTATCCCCTTTAAATATTCCCTCAGGAAATTAACAATGAACAATTTGTCATGGGGTTTAAGACTTAGAGAAGGGTTGCTCCTAAGAGATATCAAGTATCATCCAATCATTTTAGAATTCAGGTGGCTGAGCCACAGAAATGACAATATTTCCTTGAGACCTCACAATTAATAAATTGAAAGACAAGATGTCATTCAGTTTCATTTGTCTCTAGATTCAGATCTTGATCTGAATTCTTGTACTTCCTGCTATTCTGGCCACTATTGCTATTCTCATCCTCATGACTATACTGTAGTATCTTGTTGTCAAGAAAACTTTGAATGTCACATAAGACAATAGGAATTTTAATCCTAGCTTTTTCTGTTTATGTGTCATTGGGATAAGACCCATTGCCATTCCATCTCAGTTTGCACATCTGTTCAATGCAGGTAATACTTAGATGTCTAACGTTTTTTGGAAAGATTTTTGTACTTGTTAATATTTATTTTTTAAAAATCATACAATACTTATATTATAATTAAGGATAAATAGAAAGATTTGTCATAAGCATATGACATCATGGAAAAAGAGCTGGCCTCAGGAAGTAGGACCTCTGTTTAGGGTCCATTTTGATACTAACTGTATGTCCTTCTAACTACTTCTCACTGCCCTTATACATCACTGAGAGCAAAAGTTACAGAGCTACTGCCTATATTCATTTGGGGAGAAAGTTTCCTCACTGAGAATCCCTGATGCTAATGATATAACAGGCCTGATTAAAAGAAATAGAAGTAGAAATACCTATATGGTATGAATTCAGAGAGTTGACAAGCTCAGCTAGGTAGCACAGTGGTTAGAGTCCTGAGGCTGGAGTCAGGAAGATATAAGTTCAAATCTATATACTTCCTAGCTGTGCCTTTGTAGGCATTTCACTTAACTTCTGCTTGTCTTGTTTTCCTCAACTGTAAAATGAAAACAATAGCACCTACCTTGTAGGGCTGCTCAGAAGATCAATTAAAATGATATTTGCCAAGTGCTTAGCACTGTGTCTCCTATGTGAAAGGTGCTATAGAAATGATTAGTTCCTACTCCCCAAATTTTACCCCTAAATAATAGTTTATAAGTTGCATAAATATAAATACATATGCACATATATGTAAATATGTCAGAATGTGTATATAATAGCATGTAGTTTTATAAATACATAAATATATATGCTTCAAATATGTTTGGTTTTATTTATGTATGTATAAGTATATTGGAGTGTATATACTGATATCAATGAATGCATAATTATATGCACATTTATATATTATGCATATTGACTTTTTTTCTAGAAGCTATTTGAACATTCCAATTACTCTTCCCAAATAAGATCACATCTGCACCAATATACATATATATATATATATGAATATCACTTAAAAAAACCTATAAGAGGGGACTTCCAGGGTGGAGCCAAGATGGTGGTATGAAGTTAATTGGCTTCTGCAGATTTTCCCTACCAAAACTAAGTGAAACCTCTGTATTGATATCAAAGCTACAGATCCCACCAAGAAAAGAGAAAAGATTTAAAGAGGCTTTCAATGGTGGATGTTGTGGAGGCTCTTCCGTGAAGGTCTGTCTCTTTCAGGGGAAAGGGGCAATAAAGCCCAGCAATGCTGGAGAATGGGAAAGTCAGTGGGAAACTTTTAGACACAGTGTAGTCCAGGTCCTGACAGCTTGACAATAGAATAGGTCCTGGCAACTAGATAGTAAGCTAGCAGGGAGGGTCCCAATCCCAAACAAGGTCTGAATACTGGGAACACCTGGGAAAAAGTCAGGACTGGGTTGGGAAAAAAACACTTACATAGTCAGAACCTGGACATAAATGCCTGCAAAGGCAAGGTCCAGACTACATAGGAAACATCATGGCTAATGACAAGCTAGGGATCAGACCCCAGCTCCAACATAAAATGCTTGGAACTATACTCCCTATATCCCAGGAGCAGAACTCAAAGAAAAAGATGAGCAAAAACCTAAAAGAGCACTCACCATAGAAAGATAATTTACAGATATCCAAAAATAACAATGTCATATAGGAAGAAGAAAGTAGTGAAAAATTATTCACAGGGGAAGTTTCAAAAGAGTCTATGAATTGGATTCAAATCTAAAATCTCACAGAAGAACTTAAAAAAGAATTTTAAAATGAAAAAAGAGAGGAAAAAGAAAAATGGGGGAAGAAATTAGTCATGCAAGAAAATGATGAAAAATTGATAAAAGAAATTAACTTCTTTTAAAGCAAAAACAGCCCACTGGAAAAATTATGTAACTCTTCAAAAAAGTAAAATTAACTAACTGGAAAAGGACAAACAAAAATTAATTGAATAAAATAAATTCCTAAAAATTATAATTGAACAAATAGATGCCAATGAATCTATGAGACTACAAGATTCCATCAAACAAAATAAAAAAGCTGAAAAAAATTGAAGATACCATAAAGTACTAAAAAGTAAAAGCAAATGACCTGAAAAATAGATCCAGGAGAGAAAATTTACAAACCATCAGATTAGTAGATAGCTAAGATCAAAAAAAGAACCTGGAAAAAATCATTCAGGAAATTATCAGGGATAACTGTCCAAATATTCTAGAATAAGAAGAAAATATAGTCCTTGAAGGAATACACAGAATTCCTTTAGAAAGAGACCCCAGGGCTGTTATGTCAAAATTCCAGAATTCACAAAATAAAGGAGAAATCCTGCAAGCAGTACAAAGGAAACAATTTAAGTACAAAGGAGACACAATCAAACACACACTGGACTTATCAGCCTCAATGTTGAAAGACTGGAGGACGTGGAATAAAAAAATTCAGCATATACTTTCAGAAGAAAAAAATGGGTATTTACCAAAATGGAAGATTTCCAAAATTCCCTGACAAAAAGATCAGACCTGAACAGAGAATTAAATCATCAAATAAAAGACTCAAGAGATGTACAAAAAGGTAAAAGAAAAGGGGGAAAAACAAAACAAATGTTATTCGAGACCATCAAATTGTATACAAATCTAAAAGGGAAGATGTAACACTTATAGCTCTTAAGAATTGTATTTCCTTTAGGACACTTGGTTGAATATAGTTGAAAAGACTGGACTTAGAGGATCTCGGTATGGTTGGGTCCTGTCTCTGTAGAGAAAAGGACCAAGATGACATCACTAAGTTTGAGACAAAAAGCCTTGATGAAAAGCAGGGGTGCTTACTCTAAACTTAAGTGTCTCAGTTTCCTTTGACCTACTTTATTTCTCCTTTGCTCACAAAGTTCAGCACTTTCTCAGATGAGGGCATCATAGACTGGGTGATCATGACACTATCTCCCACACCTTTACAATCAATTGCAAAGCTCATAACAGAGCATCCCTGTACTTTAACTTAAAAAATTAATTTAAGTTAATTAAATCAGAGTTGAACTTTACTACCAATGGGTTAAGTACCCTGAGTGAGGATGTAAAGGGGAGGAGTATGGGAGAAAGTACACTCAGGGGGAGGGGTACAAACGGTTCCTGAAATGATTTGACTTTGAAGAGTACTTTGCATGTGAGAATTGCATGTCCTTGGAGGGTACTTGAAAAGGGAATAAGGTTAAAAACTGATTCTAATTTGATGTAATTCAAGACTCTTGAGAAGTATACTTCTAATGAGACAGGAGAGGGGAGGGTATTTAGTGACTTTGAGGCAAGATTGCTTATCAAACAATCGATCAATCAATCAATCAATCTGGGAGTGCACTTGGATAGGATTTTGAGATTATCAAGTAATCTGTTGATCAAACAAGGAGGGATGGTACCTGAATAGTAGTTTTCATTGATAAATAACACCAGGTAAACAAACCATTCCTATCCTATAGGGAAAGGGGAGGAGGGAGAGGGAAATTTTAAAAGAAAAGTTAAAGGGGAAAGGGAGAAAACCTTGGGTAAGGAGGAGTGAAAGGAAAGAAAAGAGAATGATACAAATAGGGAAAGATAACATAGTGGAAAATAGAGAATTAATCGTCTTAACTGTAAATGTGAATGGGATAAACTGTTCCATAAAATAGACATATAGAACAAAATGGATTAAAAATGTATTGTTTACAAGAAACACATTTGAAGCAGAAAGATACACACAGGGTAAAGGTAAATAAATGGAGCAACTGAAGTAAAAAAGATCAGGGGTAGCAATCCTGATCTCAGTTAAAACAAAAGCAAAAATAGATCTCATTAAAAGAGATATGAGGGGAAGCTAGGTGGCTCAGTGGATAGAGCACTGGCTCTGGACTCAGGAGGACCTGAGTCCAAATCTGACCTCAGACATTCAATAATTACCTAGCTGTGTGGATTGGGCAAGCCACTTAACCCCATCTGCCTTACAAAAACCTAAAGAAATAAAAAAGAGAGATAGGAAAGGAAACTACATTTTCATATATATATATATATATATATATATATATATATATATATATATATATATATGTATATATATATATATATATACAGCAAAGCTTTGATAATGAGGGAACTCAACCTCCTTTTCTCAGAATTATATAAATCTAACCACAAAATAAACAAGAGGGAAATTAAGAAGGTGAATGAAATAAGTAGTCACTATCTAAAACCATCAACAAATATTATTTGTAAGGAGGATAAACTTGGAACATTTCCAATAAGATCAGGAGTGAAACAAGGATGTCCATTAACAATATTATCATTCAATATATTATTAGAAATACTAGCTTTAACAATAAGAGAAGAAAAAGAAATTGAAGCAATAATAATTGACAGTGAGGAAGCAAAGCTTTCACTTTTTGCAGATGATATGATTTTATAGAGAATTATTGAAAAACTACTTGAAACAATTAAATTTAGCAAAGTAGCAGATTAAAAATTAAACCCCCATAAATCATCAGCGTTTCTATAGATGAACAATAAAGTCCATAAGCAAGAGTTAGAAAAAGAAATTCCATTTAAAGTAACTGTAGCCATCATTAAATACTTGGAAATTTACCTCAGTAGGTAAACCAAGATATTGTATGAGCACAATCAAAGCACTACTCACCTAAGTAAAGTCAAGTGTAAATAATTGTAAAAATGCCAAATACTCATGGTTAGGTCAAGCTAATATAAATAAAAATGGCAATTCTACTCACATTAAATTACTCATTCAATACCACACTAATCAAACTACCAAATAATTATTTTACCAAGCTATAAAAAATAGTAACAAAATTCTACTGCAGTAATAAAAGGTCAAGAATAACAAGGGAGCTAATGAAAAAAAAAGTGGACAGGCAGGTGGCCCAGCTCTACTAGATCTAACATTATACTATAAAGCAGCCGTCATCAAAACTGCCTGAAAATCAACTTATGAGCTAAGAAATAGACCCATGGATCAGTGGATTATGATAGGTTCAAAAGAAACAGTAAGAAATTATTATAGTAATCTACTGACAAACCCAAAGACATCAGCTTCTGAGATAAGAACTCACTGTTTGACAAAAATTGCTGAGAAATCTAAAATATAGTAAGGAAAAACTAGGCATAGACCCACATCTCACACACTATACCAAAATAAGATCAAGATGGGTACAGGATTTAGATATAAAGGGCAACACCATAGATAAATGGATAGACCAAGAAATACTCTATCTAACAGATTATTGGAAAGGGGTCAAATTTATGAGCAAACAAGAATTAGAGTACATTATAAATTACAAAAATAAGATTTTGACTACATTAAATTAAAAATGTTTGCACTAATTAAATCGATGTTGCCAAAATTAGAAGGAAAGTAATAAGATGAGAAGCAATATTCATACTTAGAATTTCTGATAAAGGGCTTATTTCTATTACATATAGAAAATTGAATCAAATTTATAAGGTTATGTCATTCTCCAATTTATAAATGGTCAAAGGATATAAATAGTTTTCAAATGAAAAATTAAAAGTATATATAATCATATAAAAAAATGCTCCAAATCATTACTGAGTAGAGAAATACACATTAAACTATGAGATTGGCTAAAATGAAAAAAAGGGAAAATGATCATTGTTCGCGAGATTGTCGGAGAATTGGGACATTGATGCATTGCTGGTGGAGTTGTGAACTGATCCATCATTCTGGAGAGCACTATGGAACTATGCCCAAAGAGTAACAAAACTGATCATACTCCTTGATCCAGAAAATTCAATTCTAGGCCTATATCTAGAAGAAATCATAAAAAATGTCAAATATCCCACATGTTCCAAAATATTCATAGCAGCTCTTTTTGAAGTGGCAAAGAACTAGATATTGAGGGGATGGTCATCAGTTGGGGAATAATTGAACAAATTGTGGTATATGAATATTATAGAATACTAATGTTCTATAAGAAACCACAAATTGTTAAATTCTAGAAAAGCAGAGAATGACTTATAGGATCTAATGCTGAGCAAAGAGAGCAGAACCAAGAGAACATTCAACACATTAACAACAACCTTGTGAATTGATTAACTTTGTTGGAGGCAGCTCCTCTCAGCTGTTCATCGAGCTAGGAAAACCCTATTAGAGTGATTATGGACAATGCTATCTCCATCCAGAGGAAAAACAATAAAACAAAGGAAAAACACCTTCAGAATCTGATGGATACTACATTCACTTTTTAAAAAAATAATCGCATGTATTTCTTTCCCTTAATCTGTCAACATGTTTAACACAAGTGTACAATTCTGTATGTACTGATTGGAACTGAGGGGAGGAGGGTGGAAAGGGAGTGCATAAGGAAATTTTGTAACTTAAAAATACACATCTACTTCTACACGAACATTGGAGACTTTCAAAACATGTATTGGGAAGAATGAAATATCAATTCAAAAAGAGAAGTTAAAAAAAGAAACTGTTGATGTTGAATTTACAGTTTTTTTGTAAAAAATGTCTTCTCCATGGTGTCTCTTCAACACTTAGGCCAAGGTTTAAGTTACATAGCCTGCAACATTACACAATAACCCATTTCCTTCATCTATTTTCATAAAATAATTATGACTAAAACATGGGTGTCATTTTTATTTCTTTTTCTTCACCCTCATGCCTATCATTTGCAGCAATCTAGTACTTTCAAACCTTGCTCAAATAACTTAAAGATAAGTCAGAGTAGAGAATAGCCAGGAAGAAGAGAATAATTCTAATAACAATCATTTGCAGAGTGCTTTGTTTTATAATTAGACTTTCATAGGTAGATTTAGATATGTTTAGATTTAAAGCCATTTAGTTGTCAAATGCCATATATTCTATTACCATGCTATCTCTTATCTTCCCCTTCATTTCACATACCTAACAAGTGTCTGAGGTCAAACTTGGACTCCTACTTCCCTGACTAAGCGTTCTATTCACATTGCCACCTAGCTGCCTCATAGGCAGTCATAGGTTAAGTGACTTGCCCTTACTAGCTGGTAAGATCATGAGACTGGATTTGAACTCAGATCTTATCAAAGTCCAGCACTGAGCAACCTCTTTCAATTAATTTGTTTTAGTAACTGATTCCTAAGGCATATAATCTTCATATCTATGTACATTTATGACATACCTGTCATGATCTTAAGGATTTGAGAACAAAGACAAGACAATGCCATCTTCAGCTCTCTTCCTGGCATCTAATCTAGAATTGACTCTGAGAAGGCAGACAAGAAACCCTTACTTGCTTGATTTTGAGTAAAGGCAATGGATTCTTAGCATCTAGAGAACAGCCATGGTTAAGTACTATTGCTCAATCTGGCAAAGAATCACTTGCATCAGAATCCTATCCCCCCCATATTCTTCAATATTACTACTTGCGTTCCTTTCTGGGGGACGTACATGACCACTAGGCATTTATTTGAGAAGAAGAAGCTAGGGGACACAATGAGTCGAGCCTTGGGTGTGCAGGTATGTGGATTTGAGTTCAAATTATCTCAGATGCTCACTAAATATAGAGCCCTGAACAAGTTTTTTTTTTTTTTTAATCTCTCCATCTCAACTTTTTCATCTGTAAAATTGGGTAAATAAAACATCTACCTCCCAGGATTGTAGAGGTGATCAAATGGGTTCCTTTCTGTACAGCAATCGGCAAACCTTGAAGAATTATGTAAATATAGTAAGTGATCCTTCCCAGGGAGCATCCCATCCCATCTCCCTGTCTAATCTGCGGACTGTCTATTCTCTAGGATAATTGAGCACTATTATGGGCAGGCAGGTTTGGGTCTCTAAGGTGTTGAAAGTACTTATTTCTGTGGTCTTTTGCTACACTGAAATCAGAGCTCATCAGGAAACCAGCACAAGCCTCTTCAGTCACACAAACTGTGAACAGCAGTGAAAAAAGACACAAATCCAGCCAGATACAATTTGACTTTTGGAAAACTCTATTGTTTTCTGATGTGATATCAAGTGTCAATGTGCCTCTACTTTCCAGTAGTTCTTTCCTCAGTGTTCAAACATGGCACTTGTAGAACCTTTTCCTCACATATACTTTCATTTCTCTCATGTGACTTTCTTTCTGAAGTCCAATGTGAAGCCTCCCCTGTCCCAGACCCTGAAAGTTTTCCTTCTCTCCCATGATTCTGAGATCCTTTGCCATCTTAGTGGTGGACGTGTCCCAACTTAGCACTGTCCTTCCTAAACGGTGGCTCCTAGATTGGAATACCATCCTTTCTACTCTAATCCGACACATTGTAGTGGGTCTGATTTGCCTTAATTTCAAAATGTGACTATAGCGTATCTAGGCCTTTAACTTCTCTTTCCTGCATGGTCACAGAAGCAACTTTATTGATTGAAATTGGTACCTCAAGAGTCTCTTCTTTCCATTCAAATCTTCATTCAGCTTCCAAGTGAACAAGACCTCTAGTGACTATGTCACTCCACTGCTTAATAGATTCTTTTGACTTTTTATTCCAAGATCAAATGCAAAAGAGACTATTTGTCTGGCAAACCCCTTCACAGATTTGACCTAAGGGGTCCATCACACAACATACACACACACACACCACACACACACACACACACACACACACACACACACACACACACACAAACACACACACACGATTCAGGATCCCTATTCTAACTTTTTTATTATGAGATGGAACCAATGAGGCATGAGGACTGTCTATCAGTTACCTCCCCAGCCCCCCAACTAAGATCACATTGGTTTCTTTGGCGGCTGCCCCCATATCATTAGCACCTATCAAGGTCTTGTGTTTCCATACACTGGACATTATATCTTTCCAATCAATAGACATGGACTATTATAAACCTTAATTGAAAAATAAACACATGTTCTTCAGTTGACCCTCTGTGATTCTCACCTTGGCTTCTGGTAAATACCTAACAAAAAAATAAAATAAACAAAGATATCTCTAACTGCAGTCACCAGTTCCATTTTCTCTCTGGTTTTATTTTTCCAGTCACTAGACATTTACAACAGCAAAATAGCCATATTCCCATAATAAACAGCCTCGTGAGACGAGATGAGGGCACATATGCTCACATCATTGTTAGAGGAAGAGACGATATAGTCACCTAGTGGCTACCCTATTTTCTCTTTACTCTGGGATAATAACTCCATCACCTAGAAAGTGGCCTTTTTCCAGAAGCTAAATTTACTACAATCCCCTTATCATTTCCAAAGAAAAGAACATGCTACTGTCGGAGCTGGATACCTCTTTTAAGTAGCCAGTTCCTGTTTGTCTTTTGCCAACACAGTGTTTGCAAATGTCAGCTTTTCTGGTGCTTCTGATTGTTGCGCTGAAATAAAAATTCATTAGAAAGTCTCAAGTCAAACAGTGAAAAAAGTAGACATGGAATTCTTCTTGGATGGGCCCTTTCTGAATTGGTGAGCAAGACTATCAGTATTTCAGGATGTGAGAACAGTTGTGGCTTTCAAAGAATTTAGAGTGTAAGAGGGAGCCAACATGAAAACAACTATTGAGTCAGTCAATAAACTTTTATTAAGCAACTCTGGTTTGGCGGGCACAATCCTAAATACTGGGCAGGGAAATAAGGGCAAAAATCCCCCCCAAAACAGATTTTACCCTCAAGGAGCTCATATGTGAATAAGGGAGATAACATGAAAACACTGGTATTTGCCTTTCATTCTCGAAGAAGACCATGACATGAGGGAGGTAATGCCATGAAAAGCAAGAAAATTGGACTTATGTAAGGAGGGATTTTGTTAAGTCCCCAAGCCTCATTTTCCCCCTCAACAACCATCTGGATTCAGTGACCAGATAGGAACCAGGGTGACTGGAGATGGCCCTGGATGCGGGGCAATAAGGGTTAAGTGACTAACCCAAGCTTGCATAACTAGTAATTTTCAAATACCTCAGGGCAAATTTGGACTCAGGTCTTCTTGACTTCAGAGTCAGGGTTCTCCTCACTTTACCCCCCTCTACTCACTCTCCCCCCTGTACAAAATGAAAAGGAGTTATTCCATCAATCAATAATAGCAATAACACCTATTCTAAGTGATGGAGTCATTGTTCTAGAGCAAAGAGAAAATAAGGAAACAGCTGGGTGACCATACTGTCTCCTCCGCTAACAATGATGTGAGCCTCCGTGCCCTCATCTCGTCTCACGAGGTTGTTTATTATGGGAATCTGGGGATTTTATTGTTGTAAATGTCTAGTGACTGGAATAATAAAACCAGAGAGAAAAATGGAACTGGTGACTGCAGTTAGAGATATCTTTGTTTATTTTATTTTTTCTTTAGGTATTTACCAGAAACCAAGGTGAGAATCTACCCTTCTAAAAGGAAGACCAAATGCTAAATCCTGGGACTTCAAAGAAAGATGAAAACAGTTCCTACTTTCAAGGAGCTCTAAGTGTAATGGAAAGGAAATATGGAAAGGAATATATATATATATATATATATATATATATATATTTATATATATATATATGAATATATTTATGTAAATCTATAGAAGAAAATTTGAAAATAATCCACAGAAGAAAAGGTGCTAGTATATATAGATGATAAATTCAAATTAAATTACAGTGAATTTCAGATGCCTTGGCACCATCATTAAAGAATTAGTCCAATACATCTTTTCATTGTTCTTCTTCATTAGCATGTTCATAAGTCATGACCAAATATGACATATCTATTACTTCCTGAAATATCTCCTTCAATAGACTTGTGATACAATTAATAAATACTTGGGATTAGTTTACCACAACTAAAGAGATATCAAATAACTTATCCAGAGTAAGAGTTCTAATTTGACTCAGAGAAAAGATCTTAACACTTTCTTTTTTTGCTTCTTGTGAGGCAATGGGTTTAAGTGACTTGCCCAAGGTCACGCAGCTAGGTAATTATTAAGTGTCTCTCTGGTCCCACCAACTCCAGGGTCACTTATTTGCCCCAAAGAGCTTGATATGTTTTAATAACTCTAAGAATTACATTCTATTTTTTATGTCACTTCAACCCATCAAAAACTTTCCCAAATGAGGAAGAAATGAAAATTGAAAAAAATGACATAATTTCTTTCTTAGCTCCATTTTATAATGTAGTATTTTTTTTATATGTAGAGGATATTCCAACTCTTTATGAACAAAGCTTGGTTTTTGGAATGGCTTTTCAGTCTCCATCATCCATGCTCAGAAGCCAAAAGGAGATGGTTTATGCTTACATTTGCATATCATTACCCAGAATGCCCTTCCTGTTCAGCTGTTTCAGAGTGATATAGCTGCTGGAATCAGGGGAGGAAACAAGGACGCTCTCTGATGTGCTTTGCAAGCACATTCAAATGGGAGACTATTCCGGTGTACTTTGTCAGGAAACTACTGTTTTGTTTGTCCCCCTTACACATTCCCAGGTCCCATGCAATATGCTTTCAGAATGATAGGCTGATGTCATGCCCCATTGGTTTAAGGCGCTGTGCTCATTTGCAATTGCAGGGACATAAGAAAGCAGAGAATTTGGAAATAGTACAATTTGCTGAGAAGGCTCCCTTGGGGGGGGCTGGTTATTAGCTTAAACGGGGGGACAGAGATGGGAATATTTATACTTAAGTCATTTCTTCCAGCATTTCTATCTTATTTTAGTGAAAAGTTCAAAATGGCAAACCTTGCATAACTGGTTGCCTCTGAGTTCTCTGACTATCCCATCCTGCAAATAGTTTTCAGGAAAGTATTTTATGGAGGGCATTGAGGTGGCCCAGTCGGGTCCTGGAGTCAGGAGGTGTCCTGTTCCTGTTAGACTAGCTGCTCAGGAAGTGTTAGCCTCCTGCCAGCTGGCTAGCTTATGCTTATCCAGGCGAAGGGAGACAAGGATGACCAGTTCTCCTTAAAGTTCTGGTTCTCCATTTATTAAACCAAATGCAAGTGTTTAAATATCTTCCCTGACCCTGGTCCACTCCCACTCCCTTGGCACTATACAATCAACCAGTAATAGCATTCTGGTGCTAGAGGACACCAGGTGATGAAGCTTTACAGTATTCCCACACACAACAGTTCCTTACAAGGAGGAACTCAGTTCAAATATGACCTCAGACACTTACTTAGCTGCATGACCTTGGGCAAGTCACTTAACCTCCCAATGCCTTGCAAAAATTTTAAAAATTGGTTTTTAATCATATAATAAGACCCCTCTTTCCAGGATATTCAAAATAGTTGAGAGAGGGATAGAGCAAAAATGGGAGACAGATTCCTGTTCCTTCCTCTTACCTTCTTCATTAGCTTTGTGAAAGTGAGGAAGGGATTCTGTGGAAATTCTTTTTAGTACTTATACATGTAGATGTTTCCATCAGAACATAAGCAGGAACTGTTTGCCTTTTAATTTTGTGTCATCAGCAGTTATGCCTGACCCAGGGCAGGAGCTTCATAAAAGTTGGTTAATTGTTCAATTAATCAATTTGACCTTACTGATTCTTAGCTTTCTCTTCTGTATTATTGCTAAGTCCTCTTATCTCACAGGAATATATTGGTGCCCAATGAGAATAGGTCCATGTGAAATCATTCCCAACTCAATCCAGGATTTAGGAGGATAAATTTAGCTATAGGATGAATGCTTAGAGGACATTTAATACAAATCTATCATGATAATTGTGAAATATAATGATTTCTCTAAGGTTTTATAAACTTATTTTCTGGTCAAAGGTTGTTTTTCCTGGGCTAGTGTCAGGATTGGAATGTATCCTCTTTAGACTTTGAAAGGAAGACTTACCCTGATCTTTGTAATTTGAATAGAGAATTTTGTCTGACCCTCAAAAAAAACCAATTTGGTCCACCTTTAGAATTTAAAAACAAGTATTCACCCTGCCCTCCTTGTACCTAAACTCAAAATTCAAAAACAAGCTACCTCCCTCCAGTTAAATATCATTGTTGAAAAATGTTCCTCTGAGATCAAATAATAAAATGGTTTCTGGGCAAGTTTAGGATTTGTTCTACTCTTGTTATACAGCTAGGTGGCATAGTGGATAAAGCACCAGCCCTGGAGTCAGGAGTACCTGGGTTCAAATCTGGTCTCAGACACTTAATAATTACCTAGCTGTGTGGCCTTGGGCAAGCCACTTAACCCCATTTGCCTTGCAAAAAAAAAAAAACCTAAAAAAAATATATATTCTCCTCCCCTTCCCCTTGTCACTGTTTAAATTGTATGACCTCACTCAGTTCAGGGAGATCATTTTTTAAGATGGTCTCTTTTACCTAATGTTAATGGGTAAAATCCCAGAGAAATAAGACTTTGTGTTATAGCTATTTTTTCTTCATTGTTTTTGTTATGCTATTTTCACTTCTATTTTAAGGTTCTAATTTTCAGTTAACATATAATATTAGCTTACAGTATTTATTTTCAAAACCATTGAAGGTTTGTAATATTCTTTCAAATGTCACCTCATTTCATCCTTAAAGCAACACCTAGGGGCAGTTAGGTGGCACAGTGGATAGAGCACTGGCCCTGGAGTCAGGAGGACCTGAGTTCATATCCGGCCTCAGACACTTAATAATTACCTAGCTGTGTGGCCTTGGGCAAACCACTTAACTCCATTGCCTTGCCAGAAAAAACAAAAAAACAAAAAACCAACACCTGAGGGACAGGCTAGGTGGCGCAGAAGATAGAGCACAGACACTAGAGTCTGGAGAACCTGAGTTCACTTAATATTTGGTGTTTCTGTGATGTTAGAAAAGTCACTCAACACTGTCTTGAATCCAGGGTCATCTCCATCAGTCCTGATTCATCTTTGGCCACTGGACCCAGATGACTCTGAAGGAGTAAATTGACCTGCTTTTCACTGAATAATCACTCTGATTTTATAATGTTCTTCCAAAGTACGAGCATCATCATCATGATGCATGTGCTTATACTAGTGTTTACCTATCATTAAATTAGAAAGGATACTAGAGTAATATACTTTTATTCATCCATTCAGCAAACATTTGCATTCTAATAACTTTCAGAGTACCAAGATGAAATATTAAATAGTCTCTATTCTCAAAGAGTTTGCCTTTTATTGCATTACCCCACTCATCTCATCTCAGATTCCCAGATGAGTTGCAGTGAAGAATAGCTATTGTTTGTGTGTTTTTTTGTTGAATATCAATTTAAGATCTGCAAAATGCTTTTCCATATGATATCTTATTTGATCCTCACAACAATCCTGTGAGACCCATGTTTTATTATTGCCTAATTCTATAGAAAAGGGAAACTGAAACTCAAACAATTTAAATTATTTTCCCAGGCTCTCATAACTAATCAATGAATGAAGCAGAATTTAAACTGATTTCTTCCTGCCTCCAAATCCAATATTGTACCCCCTGCTCAGTCCAGTACAGGGAAAATAAAGGACCCAAATGTGATTTAATTTTGTTCAAAAAGCAAAGATGCCTCACAGACTGGGCTTGACCCAAAGTCTACCTCTCTACCCAACAGATCTACCTGCTTCCTATGATGAGGAGGCAATAATCAAAACAATGGTAACTTTGAGAGAGAAGTAATGGCCCCAATTTTTGTTGAATAAATGAATAAATATATATTATCCTCTCTTCTAACTTGACTTTGGGTAAATACACAAATGTGAAAGCACACACAAAGACAAATGAAATGACCTAATTCCCAGGGACATGGAATGCTTATGACTGTAGAGTAACAAACAGGGATAGAACACAACTTCTGCCCTTACAGAACTTAAGGACTGCTAAGCAAATGTGGGGACGTGTGCAGGAAGAAAAAGATTACTGAAATAGAATGTGATATAATGAATGATATAAAAACTGGTCAAGATAGAAAATATGGTAAGAATAATTCTGACTTGTAGAAAATATTTGGTGAATAGAGAAACCATCACAGTAAATGCCACCATGGGGAAAAAAGACTTTATTTTGCTACTCACATCCTCACCTGTTTTCATTATTACTATAATGTCATTTATTTCTTTTTTCACCAAAGAGTTTCCTTCCACATTCTGTAATACCTGTATTGTAGCTTCTATTTTGTAGTAGTCACAATTCAGATTCATAATCTTTTTATAAGAAAATATTAAAATAACTAGTACTCTTTTATTGATCCAACAAGTTACATGAACTTCATAAAGTACCTTGGGAATAATTTATAGAATTGGATAATAAACACTACTGATGCAGAAACAATTATCCCACTTAAGATTTCTCTGCTAACTTATCAACCCAAGCCCATTTTTTGGTCTTGTGTTGATCCCCACCCCCCAGTTAAATATGCAAGGAGAAAAAAAATAACTTTTTTGGCACTCAGTTATAATTCATGTGATGTGTATATGGAGCCATAAGAAAGTCAGTAGCTGGTGACTCTAATGGTCTATATTGCAGCACAAGGTAATTTAATTTCCACTGAATATACCTGATAGACTTAATGACAATGTAGTTCATGATTGTAACCACTGTGGAAACTTTGGGGAGAATAATAAAATTTCCTGTCAATAATGAAAACAAGATTAGCTCATATAGTTATCTGAGGACCAATATTAGTTTCACATTCCATGTAACTCAATAATAACCATTGAGCTCTCCTGGAGAATGACTTCCTGGCTATTTGGGTAATGATAAGGTGAAGGTTTGTATCCACCTCCTTTCCTACTTCCTTAAATTTAACATGCATTCATTCTCATGCTCTCTCTATGTACAACTCTTTTTCTCTTTGCACCTCTAGGATAAAATATGATGGAAGACCCACAGTAGTAGTCAGCTAAATTGAATTGATTGAAGGAGTATAGAAAGTCCTCCAATTTCTCCTGTGTGAGATGAGGATTCAAAATGGTGGGGAAGAAATTAAAACAAACAAACAAAAAAACTTTATCACAAAGAATTGAAAATGGAAATGAAAGACTTGACTATTTCTGCCATTAACCAAATGACCATTGCAAGGCCTGGGCCATGGGCAGTCCAGCAAACCAGGGAAAGCCTCTGAGAGACTGAATCAATGGAATCATTGGCAGTTTTCAGACAACACTGACACTAAAGACAACTGGGAAAGTCAGCAGAAAAGTCCTGTTGGACCTGGATGAGAGTGGATTCTTGTCCAAAGCAGGAAGCACTAACGCAGACATGGCCATGGTACAGCACCAGTCTGAGCAAACCAGGAGCGGGTCTAAGGAGTCACTGAATCAGCAGCGGCATCCCACGGATCCTTCTGGGTATCTCAATCTACAGATAGTAAAGGGATCAAACAATGGATCAGATGGAGAGTACAGGGATGTCTTTACTAGCACTGAGGCAGGACTATATTGATTTCACCATGCTTGGACACTGGGTGGAAGTCCAAGGACAAGGAGGAGTAGAAACATCTGGAGACTGGAAATTCAAAGGATCAGGAACTCTCCTCATAATTCCAAGACAGAAAAGAGTGTTTGTGATCATTCTCAGAACAGAGCACACACTAATAGACTAGTAAAACCTTCTCAGGGATGGAAACCACTGTGATCTGCAGGTCACTAGTCTAGCATTATCAAAGCATTGTCTGCAGGGGGTATTCGAAATTCAATAAATTTCATACCTATTTAGGAGTAAATCAATTAAATTTTGTGATCAAATGTAGCCCACAAATTATATTATAAACATTCAAATAGCCCTTGATAGGAAAAAAAAAATATGTTCCACCCTTGTTAGATCATACCATTTTGTAAAAACTGAAACCTAGGCCTCAGAAAAATCTCTGAAAAGTTACACAAAACCATGGAAACCTGGAAAAGTAAATCCTCCATCCTGGAAATAGGGCTCATTTCTAAAATATATAGAGAGATCTAAATCAAATTTATAAAATTACAAGTCTTTCTCCAATTGATACATGTTCAAAAATAGGCAGTTTTCAGATGAAGAAATTAAAGCTATCTATAGACATATGGAAAAGTCTGCCTAGTATTTTTGATGAGATAAGTGCAAATTAATACAATTCTGAGGTACAACTTCACACCTATCAGATTGACTAAAGAAATAAAAAAGGAAAATGACCAATGTCTGAGGGGATGGGAAAACCTGGGACACAAATGTGTCCCAGTGGAGTTGTTAACTGATCCAATCATTCTGGAGAGGAATTTGAAAACAAAATAGCCAAAGGGCTATAAAAAAATGCGTATATTGTTTTGATCCAGCATTACCACTACCCACTACTACATTTGTAACTCCATGAGATCATTAAAAATGTAAAATAACCAATATATATTTGTATATATACAAATATATATATATATATATATATATATATATATATATATATAGTTTCTTTTTTCAAGGCAAATGTGGTTAAGTGGCTTGCCCAAGGCCACACAGCCAGGTAATTATTAAGTGTCTGAGGTCGAATTTGAACTCGGGTACTCCTGATTCCAGGGCCAGTGCTCTATCCACAGCGCCACCGAGCCACCCCTTATATACAAATATATTAATAGCGACTTTTTGTAATGGCAAAGAATTGGAAATTGAGGAAATATGGCTGAAGAAGTGAGACATGAATGTGATACAATAATATTGTTCTATAAGAAATCATGAGCAAACAGACTCCAGGAAAAAAAAAAACCAATAGAATATGGTTAAACTTACATGAACTGATGTTGAATAGAATGCTCAGAAGCAGGAGAATATTGTAAAACTTAACAAAAATATTGTATGATGATCGGCTATGATAGACTCAGTTCTTCTCAAAAATATGATGGTCAAAATCAGTTCTAAAAGACTTGTGATGGAAAATGTCATCAACATACATTGAAAGCAATATGGAGGCTGAATTTAACAAAAGTATTCTATTTTGACTCCACCTCCCTTTTTTGTGCTTTGCCCTTTTGTTCCGATTTTTCTTTCCCAATATGAACAATATGGAAATATGCTCAACATGATTGCAAATGTATATCCTATATCAGATTGTTCACTATCTTAGAAAGGGGAGAATTTATGTGTAATTAATTTGAAATCAATTTAGTACTCTTCATTATTTTCCTATCACATATCGTGCATAGTTTTAGGCATTGGAGAAATCAAAACAAGAAATAGTCTTTCCCTTCCCTTATATTTTACTCTATGGTTCATATAACAGATAATATAAATTTAGAGTGAATGAATATATGGTACTTTTTCTGTCAAGCTTGCATGGCACCATTAACAACCGGGAGTTGGGGAAATCAACTAAAAATTTCCTGTAAGCTATGGGAAATGAGGAAGATTGAGTTGGATGATACAGAATCTAAGAGGTGGAGGTGAGGAATATCATGTCAGATGGACTGGATTGGTAGGGAGAAGTCTGAGCAAAGATGGGTAGCCAATAGCTGATGCTGTATATAAATTAAAAAGTAGACCAGTCATAGGGGGGCGGCTCGGTGGCGCTGTGGATAGAGCACTGGCCCTGGAATCAGGAGTACCCGAGTTCAAATTCGACCTCAGACACTTAATAATTACCTAGATGTGTGGCCTTGGGCAAGCCACTTAACCCCATTGCCTTGCAAAAACCTAAAAATTAAAAAAAGTAGACCAGTCAGGCATTTTGAGTGCATCAGGTAAGTCCACAATTATAAATCAAGAGCTAAATTGTGAACAACCTTAAATGCCAGACAGAGTATGATAGTACCTATATTATAATAAAGGTAATTGCAGTTAGGATAGTTAGGATGTACAGTGTATAATGTGCCAAATTTTAGAAAAAGTTAAGTTCTTGAGTTTAAATAAAACCTCAGATAATTATTAGCCTTGTGACCCTGAACAAGACTGTTTGCCTCAATTTCTTCTTCTGTAAAAATGAATTGGAGAAGAAATTGACAAACTCCTCCAGGACTTTTGCCAAGAAAACTCAAAAAGGTAGCACAAAAAATTGGCATGACAAAAACATTTGAACAATCACAATATCAGGAGGTAGTAAATGAAAATTTCTTGTGCAAGGGAACAGCAAGATCAGACTTGCTCTTTATGTGTCACTATTTGACAGGGATCTTTTTGTGGAGGTGGTAGCTGTTGTTATTATTAATAGTATTTATATTTTATCAGTCAGAAGCTTTTGCTTCACCATGTACAATGAAGATGCAAAGCTTGGTCCAGTGTGGGCAATCATGTCATAACAAATCCCATCATATAGTGTCTTTGGTGATACGGTTTTATCATATCAACTTAAATTAGAAAAAAAAGATCTTCACTTTAATGACTGTTTTAGAGTTAGGAAAATGGGAGAAATGATTTACTCATGTTTATAAAATTGGTACGAACGTCAAACCAATGTCCCTAACTCAAAATCAGCTTTCCTTTCCTCCCCAGACCTGCATAATTTCCAAGTCAGAAGGAATTAGTGTAAAAGGTCTTAATCTTACCTTTAAAAGTATGCCAGATACTACATATAGTTAAATGAGTATGTGATCTTTTCTTCAAGAAAAGACTCAAGAGGTGATGTGCATTTCTTTGTATGTGCATGTGTCTGTTTTTGAAGATACTTAGCTATTAAAATAGTTTATTTATCTTCTGATATTTTTAATCCTTAAGTAATTTATTGATGTTTTAGCATCAACCTGAAACTTTCCTCTTTGCAACTCCCCACCCATTGCTTCTAGATTATTTTTCTAAGATTAGGAAAAATAAGCCAAATCTTTCCTGGATGAAGTAGTAATTGAAAAACTTGAAGAAATCTATTATGTTAACTAGTGATTTTCGTTTCTTCTTTCCTCCAAACAAAAGTTCCCGGTTTATTAAAATAATGATGATATGACATGCATTTGAGGGACTTCCCCATCCTGATTAACCTTTATTGAACACTTCCCAGAATACCTATATACTTCCAAAAATGTATTTTGTAAAATTACACATAAATATTCCAAATGGCATCTGACCAGAAGGGAGGAATAGGAATTATTCATAATTGCAATTTTTTATTTTATTTTCAACAAGCATTTGGGAATTTGACCTGCTCACAAGAAAATAAATACAACCAATCCAGAGTTCTCTTGGAATTGTTTAATACGTCAACCACGTCTTAACTATTTTCTTATTTTACACATTTTTCAAACCTCTCTAGCTGTGGAATCCTTTAAGTTACCAACAGGTGTCCTTTTTACAGAGCCTAGTCTGCTAATTTCTGAGAAGGAATAACCTATATATTTGTTCTCACATTATCAGAATACGTTAGTAAATGGGCTCAAGTTTGTATTCCCCTGGGAAATATCCTTTAATGATGATGTCATAGAGGCAATGACGCAAATATAAAAAAGGACAAATGACGGTAAGAGACTGATTTTCAATGACTGCTATCTTTCAGCTTCTCTAACAATTTATTATTGTCGTCCAGTCATTTTCCAGTCATATCAGACACTTCATATCTCCATGACTGGCAAAGATGCCAGAGTGGCTTGCCATTCCCTTCTCCAGTTCACTTTATAGATGAGAATATTGAACTAAACAAGGTTAAGTGATTTATCCAGGACCACACAACTAGTAAGTATCTGAGACCAGATTTGAATTCAGGAGGATTAGTCATCCTGATTCTAGACTCAGCATTCTTTTCACTGTACAACCTTGATGCTTCGCTGCAACCATAATAAATATAAATTACATAAGCCTAGTGTTGGTAATGACTTATATTTATTCTGGATAAGTCAAGAGGAAATCAGGAGAATAATATTTGAATAATGACTTGCCATGTGGATATGAATACAGCACATCAGGTCTCTGAGCCTAAGCCTCCTCATCTGCCAAATGATGACAATCTAAAGGATGATAGGATCTGAGATTGAGAGCTGGAAGTGAGTTGATCAAACCCAGTTCTCTAATTTTACAGAAGAAGAAATTGCCCTTCTATGATATAGCAAGGATCTCAAAATGTATAAATGATGGAACCCCAAAACTTGAATTCTAGTCATCCTGGTTCTCAGTCCAACACGGTGTCCACTTAATCTACTAAATAGGAATGTTGTAAAGAAAATTCTATTAAGTCTTTACCATTAAATTAACTTTTATAATTATTAGAGAATGAAGTAGCAGAAAGAAGATGTTGTATGCCTATTTTTCCTTAAGTGGATCTTACCTTATGCCTCTCTTTAATTCAATAGCTGTAAACCCTAAGGAGCTCTCAAAGATTTACCCTCTGAAGCTAATGCTTGCCTCTGCACTGTGACATCTCAAGGTATGACCTGTGGCAGAAAGTCTCGACATTTTGGCATTTCCATCTTCCCTTTTATTTACATGCATAATGGTGATCATTCTGACTTGGAGTGATAACCTAGGGACTAACGCTCTGATCGATGCCATGACATAAGTCATTGGCTCAGACACAACTGTTCCTTCCCCTTCCTCACCAACTTGTTTTTGTTCCTGTCTATTCTTGACATGTACTAGTTTTATTCTCCAGGCTAAAAATCCAATGACCTCGAAGTGCATTAATGCTCTTTCCAAATTCTGATCCAGACTCCTAAAAAAAAAATCTAAGAGAAGGCTGAGCCAACTTGTCTTTCATCCTAAGGTTTAAAAAAGAGATCAAAGTGGCTGAGTTGAGCACTTTAGAAGTCCCAAGATCATTTAATTCTTCAGTGTCTGCTGGCTGAAGCATGCCTCTCCAGAGTAATGGACTGGAATTCAGATGGGGTCAGCCATTTTCTTCTCCAAATACCTCCAGAAGAGACGGGTTAGAAACCCCTGTGGAAGGGTCATATTTATGACTATAACTTGCTGAGTTCGAAATCCAGTAACTAAAGTCATGGGGCTGTCTGTGTTTTTTGTAAATGGTGACAGAGGAACACCCAAGAATCCAGGGTTCAGATGCCAGTAAGAAATAAACAAATCACCTTTTTTATCCTCAGCCAAAGTTGCGACAACTATTTGATTCCAGTCACACAGACCACCTGTCATAGTGGAGAGAGGCCAAGAGAAAATGAGGACATGAGTACACATGATTAGGAAGAACAAACTCCTCTGGCATAGTGGCTAGAGGGAGGTGGGTAGAGATGGCAAGAAAGAAAATAAAGTTCTGAGCATTTGAAGTGTAAGGGATGCTTCAAAAGAACTGATCAAGAAATTTAACTCCCTCCTATCAGCAGAAATGTGGGGAACTATGGTTTCGAATCCTACATATATAGGCAGGGATGGCCATTACATCACAAGTTTCATTCAATACTTTTTTTTTTCAAGGCAATGGTGTTAAGGGAATTTCCAGGTCACACAACTAGGCAATTATTAAGTGACTGAGGTCAGATTTGAACTCAGGTCCTCCTGACTCAAGGGCAAATGCTCTATCCACTGGGCCACCTAGCTACCCCTCAATTTTTTTTATTAAAAATCCCTTTTTGTGGGAAACATAGTGATGTTACAGAAATTATTCAGGCACATGTTCCATTTTCTACTTTATTTATAGGTGCTAGAAATGTCAAATTAAGCCATCATTCGAGTCCATTGACTTTGTCCAATTTAATGCTGTCCACGAATGTCTCCTGAAAGACTATTTCTGGACATCAAAGAGTCATTTAACTTTAGAGAAGTAAAAACATATGAATGGTCATCTAATTCCAATTATGTAACCTTAAAAAGTTAGATCCCAATACAATCTAATTCACAAATGATGTCTCAGTCACTTCTTGATAGTTTCCAGGGAAAGTGAATTCACTGCACCTTGGAAGTCCCAGAAGCTCAGTTAAGAAATGACTAGAATTTTAATAACTTGAATTGAAAACATATGATAGCACCAATATTGTCTATAAGTAATAAATAATCTACTTTATACTGAATTATAAAAGAATAAATTTGGTGTTTGTAAATATTTTAGATCCCACTAGGTACAATAACCTCATTTCCTGACTTAAAGTTGAATACTCTGTATTCTAATATGATGCTTTTCATAGCTTTTTTCCACTGAAATTTTGAGTTCATTAATGTTTTCATTAATCATAAGATCTAAGAGATACTAGTTACAATTAATCCCATTAGCTTATGCAAAAAAGTTTAAAGATTATACTATTGTGTCATTATAATGTAGTACAGTGATGAGAAAGAAATTAAAACTCTAGTTGCCATGAGGAACTGAAATTGTAGAAGGCAGCAATGCATCCAAAGACCCTTTATTTCACATGGTATCTGCTGAGTACTGAAGAGAGACATTTTATGCAATACATTACAATGCAATCTACTTGAGGGGAGGCACCATTTGGCTTTTGGCTTTTTTATTTTAGTTCCTGGAAAGGTTCCTGACACTTTTTGGTTGATTGATATTTATATAATAGGAATGAACCATTATATAGAATTTCAACATGCATCATTTCATTTCAATCTTATGACAATTCTATGAATTAGCCATTGCTGTTCTTATTATTCCCATTTTACACTTGAGACTTTTTAGGCTAAGAAAAGTTAATTGACTTCCTTAGGATCACAAAGCCAGAAAATGCCAGAGGTGAGATTTGAAGTCATATATCTCTCAACTTCAAATGCATTGCTCTTTTTGCTAAATTGTGCTGTCCATACAATGGAAAAACTCATTTTTAGACAATTTAAAGTCATCTGATTTTATGTGAGTCCAATAGAGATGGAAACATTACATTATTTTCTTTTCTGAGACTGCTTTCATTTTTCTTTAGGTATTCATATATTCAATAGATATTTATCGAGGCCTTGTCATGTGTGAAGGGCATCATTAGTTAGTGTAAGGTTATAAAGCTGTGAGTTCATATTATCATTGTAGGAATCACAACATGAGAGGTCATCCCTGAAGTAGTAATATACACATCTTTCCTGGAATGAATGTCCATCTTTCTTCCAATTGACTGAAATATCATTGCAGATGTCAGCTTTTAGGGACCACGACCCCTTAGGAGTCCATGGAGGATGCTTCATTTACTGTTAAAGATAAAATCCTCCCTCTCATTTCTCACTTGTTAAATGTTATTACTAGGAAATAGCATTCATAAGCGAGCTACCTCAAGTTCAAAATAAGTATGGAAAGCTATGTATTCTTAGAATTTTAATGTTTAGGAAGAATAAAAATTGAATGTAACCCAAAGGACAATGGAAAGACAGATGGTGGGTATGAACAGCCTGTAGCACATTGCCAATGATGATTGACACCCAAGAAATGGCATCAATCAATCAATCAGGAAGTGTTTATTAAGTACCTACTATTCTAGACTAGGCCCTGGGGAAACAAAGATGTGTAAGATATTGGATAAGTGCCCAGGAGCCAAAGGACATACATCTGGGGGGGAAAAAGAGACTATATAATTGTTGGTAGTCATGTGATAAATAGCAACACAGATTTAGGAACCTTGGCTGGCATTTAATATATGAGAAAATTAGGGACTCAGGTAAGTTAAGAAACTTTCCAATGTCACAAAGTCCATTTTTTAAAAACACAGATTGGGTGAATTAAAGACTTTCTTGGCAAACTCAGTGCTAGGGTCATAGTATGTAAGCTCTTGGGTAGCAGGAATCATTTTTTATTTTTTCTACTTAGACCCAGATTAAGAGAACAGGAATTTTCTTCTCTACAGAGTAGCACCAAAACTATTTTTGAAGGAAATTGGAGAAGTAGTCAAGAGAGGGGGCAAGCTTCCATTATCACCACATATCATAAGTTATTATAATTCATGCCGGATAGATATGTAGGGCAGTTAGGTGGCACAGTGGATAGAGCTCTGACCTTGAAGTCAGAAGGATGGGAGTTCAAATTCTGTCTCAGACATTTGATTCTTACTAGTTGTGTTACCTTGAACAAGTCACTTAACCCTAATTTACTTTATATCCAGAGTCATCTCCAGTCATCTTGATTCATATCTGACAGGTGGCTCTGAACCAGATGGCTCTGGAAGAAAAAGTGAGACTGTTGACTTAACATAACATCCCCCTTACTTAAATCCAATTCATGTGTTTGTCATGACATCACCTCGCTGATGTCATGGTCTTCTTTGAAAAGGATGCATAAATATTTGGATTATTAATAGATAGATGCTGATCAATTGATTGAGTCATAATTCTTGCTAACTTGTAGTTATGCATTAAGAAGACCTAATTGTCCAATATGAATTTTGCCTCCTTAAAGCAATCAATTTCAATGCTGTTTATATTGTGCAATGAATAGAGCGCCAATCATGGAGTCAGGAAGACCTGAGTTCAAATCTGGCATCAAGGTATTTGACATGTACTAGATGTGTGATCTTGGACAAGTCACATAGCTCTAATTTCCTCTCATCCAGGGTCACGTCCCATCATTCTGATTCATGTATGACCAATGGATCCTGATGGTTCCAGAGGAGAAAGTGAGATTGGTATTTTAGCACAGCACCCCCCCGCCCCCCACCACTCAAATCCAATTCATGTGCTTGTTATGATATCCCTGATGTCATGGTCTTTTTCAAGAATAAAGTACAATAAACAACAGCACCCTCCATTGAATTAAGAACCTATGATATTAGTTTTACTTGTGAAGAACATTTATGAAAGACTTTGAAGGTTAAGGCTATGCCCAGAAATATACATCAAATATGCAGAAATATGCATCCTGATCTGTGGTCAATGGAATCAAAGACTTGAAAAGTACCTTATTGATCATCCAGTCCAACTCATAACTGTAAGAAGAATCACATTAAATCATTTAGAAAAATATCTTATGTCCTGAACTTGGAAACTACCACACAGGTAAAACTACTGTTTCCTATGAGAATTTATTTCATTTTTGAACAACTATCATTGTTAGAATTTTGTCTCATTTCTCCTTCACTGTTCAATTGTTTTTCAATCATATCTAAGTCTTCATGATTCCATTAGGGATTTTCTTGGAAATGATACTGGAAATCATTGCCATTTTCTTCTGCAGCTCATTTTAAATATGCACAAACTAAGGCCAATGTGTTAAATGACCTACCTCGCATCTAAGTGAATCAAGCTAGATTTGAATGCACAAAGATAAATCTTCCTGACTTCAAGCACAAAATTCTATTCATTGTACCATGGAGCTGTCCTTTTGTTTCATTTTGTGACATTAATTCCAACTTTACTTTTCTACAACTTGAACCTCCTGATTTTGCCCTCTGAAAGCAAAATAAATAAATCAAGTCTTTCTTCTATGTGATAGTCAAGAAACATGGCTAAGTTTGTGTTATATACCTAACTCTTTGCTAATTACTGGGCATACAAACTGTGCTTAAGAAAATAGCTCTTGGGGGCAGCTAGGTGGCACAGTGGATAGAGCACCAGCTCTGGAGTCAAGAGAACCTGAGTTCAAATGTGAACTCAGACATTTAATAATTACCTAGCTGTGTGGCCTTGGGCGAGCCACTTAATCCAATTCCCTTGCAAAATAAAAAGGAAAATAAAAAAAAAAGAAAAGAGCTCTTTCCCTCAGCTTCTTACCCTTACCTTACTAAAATTCTAATGGAAAAGACAAACATTAAATATCAAATTACTTAAAAGTAAAGATAACATTTCAGATATGGTATGACCTTGAGAATATAGGGTAAACCTAGGTGTGGTAATGGAATTAAATGGATAAAACTTTCGAAGTATGTATGAAAAGGTGTGCCTGAGGTAAATGAAATAATTTTCTTGATTACATTGCCTAAATCTTACAAATAAGATTAATAGCATTAAAACAGATGGGATCAAAACCATAATGTTTTAGCTTTAAGCTTCCAATATCTTCCCATGTTCCCATAAAATATATTTCCTTTGAACAAATCTCAACTGTGAATTACTTCTCTATTGGAAACTAGATAGTTACAACAACATTTCTGTTATTGTTCTTGCTTTCCCAACCTTGGAACCAGAATTTTTGAACTTCCTCCTTTGACAATTCTAAAAATAACTGTCTAGCTTTGTCTCACAGTTGAACAAATGAAATGTTCTTTTCAGAACACACAAGAAAATGGCATTACCAATTACTTATGAGATCGGTTGAGGAGGTGGAGGGAGAAGTGGCTACTTTTGCTACAAGCTCCTTGCTCTTATTTAATTGCTTATATAATATTCTTAAATGCTATGCTACAAAATCACTTGTCTGGTCATTTTTGATGGTTGAGTAAGAAGGTTAAAAAGTAAGGCTATGATTGCAATGGGGAGGCATTTTTGAGGCCCGCTTAATTCTTGAGAGATTTTAGAAATATTTTTAGAATGTTAAACATTAAAGTAATATTTAAGCATCCTATTAAATGGAGTCTTTGCATCATAAAATTTTCGATTTAGAATTGAAAGAGACATTAAACTCCATCTAGTCTCAAACATTGCTTTTACACAAGAGTACATTTAGACACATGGAATTGTGAAATTGAATTGATACTCCATTTTATTCTGTATTAATTATTGATTGAGAATTGCTTCTTATCATTCTAATCATAACTTATAAATTAGCTTGATTTAAAAAGTCATTTTGGAATTAGAGACTATCAGAGAGTTTGCTTTCTTAATAAGAGATAACTTCCACATTTTGGGGGCTATAGCTTGGACCCAAGCCCTACAAATAAGGGAGGATGAAACCTTGGATTCATCATTGTTCTACCTGGTCTTAATTCAAGGTTGCTTGACATTGGACTTTCTGGAACAATAATTAATTCTGTTGTCATGCATGAGTCTTGGAAATCCTCTTCTGTAAATCAAACTAAAGTTTACCAAATGTATGAAAGACTGCTATCTTTGCTTAATGCAGACTGGAGGGCTTTTGGAATTACCATTATTAGGAATTGCTGATTTTCCTAATAAATGATCATGTTCAAACTTTATGCTTCAGTTTCTTTTCATCACATTGTTTTTATCATGACTTACTCATGGTCAAACAGTGTCAGAAGAAAAAATTTATTCCTAGGTCTTCTTTACTCCAAATTCAGCTATTAATATACTATGCTTATCGAAATCATTACTTATTAGAGAAATACAAATTAAAGCTTCTCTAAGGTACCACCTCACACCTCTCAGACTGGCCAATATGACCAGAAAGAATAATGATCATTGTTGGAAGGGTTATGGGAAATCTGGGACACTAATACATTGTTGGTGGAACAGTGAATTCAACCAACCTTTCTGTAGAGAAATTTGGAACTATGCCCAAAGGATAAGAAAAATGTACATAATACCCTGAAGAAATGATGACAAAGGGTAAAAACATCACTTGTACAAAAATATTTATAGCAGCCCTGTTTGTGGTGGCAAAGAATTGGAAATAAAGCAAATGTCCTACAATTCACAAATGGCTTAACAAACTGTGGTGTATGTATGTCATGGAACACTATTGTTCTCTTAGAAACCAGGAGGGATGGGAATTCAGGGAAGCCTGGAGGGATTTGCATGAATTGATGCTGAGTGAGATGAGCAGAATCAGAAAAACACTGTACACCCTAACAGCAACATGGGGGTGATGATCAACCCTGATGGACTGGCTCATTCCATCAGTGCAACAAGCAGGAACAATTTGGGGCTGTCTGCAATGAAGAATACCATCTGAATCCAGAGAAACAACTGTGGAGTTAGACCAAGGACTATTACCTTAAATTTAGGAAAAAAAACCTGATATCTTATTGTCTGATCTTGCTATCTCTTATAATTTATGTTTCTTCTTTAAGGATATAATTTCACTCTTATCACATTCAATTTGGATCAATGTATACCATGGAAACAATGTAAAGACTGGCAAATTTCCTTCTGTGGGGGATGCGGGGAGGGAAGTAAGATTGGGGGAAAATTGTAAAACTCAAAATAAATAAAATCTTTAATAAAAAAAGAAACAAAATAAATAAATGTTAATTCCCTCCAATAAAATATCAATTCCTTGAACACAGAGACTTTAGTTTTGCCTTTATGTCACAGGGACTGTATCTAGTTGGCACCTAATAAATCCATAAGATATATTATAAAAAATACTATGCTTAGTGATTGTTGTTGCTTTAGATATTGGTTTTTCATCAAAAAATCCCATCATCCATTGTCCAACTATATGATCTTGGACTTGTCACTTAGCCTTTATAAACTTCTATTTGTTAAATATGGATAATATTATCCATAGTAACTACAGCATATACTATATATAAGGTACCATTCAGTTCCAGTTCATCTAGTTCAACAAACATGTATTTGGTGTCAGCTATGGGGGTAGACATTCTGAATATATTGTGATGCAGAGACAAAATAAAAATTCATATTTTACAGCTTCAAAGATAATGTAAAACATTTTGCAAATCAGCACCTAGGAGAGCAATTTATAAAGAGTAGTTACCTAGTCAATACTTTTTTTTATATTAGAGGAAATTTATTTAAATTTCACCTTTTTTAACTATGCCATTTATTTTATTTTTGTTGCTGATTTGTGAACCCAGTTCTCTTCCATATTGTCCTGAAATGGAAGAAATACAAGGGCAATTGGAACGAAATCACTATTATATACATTTTAGTTCTTTTGGGGATTCAACTCTGTCTTCTTTCTTCTAATATAATTGATCTTAGTTTCTACAGTCTTTGAAATTTACAGAGAGCAAATTAATGAAACTGGAAAAGAAGCACAAAATTTTTTCCCAAGCATAATTTTCATGCAGTCCTTTGAAAAGTGATAGGAATCAAATGTATAGGTTCATTAGGGATTTGATGATACTGTTGGAATCACTGAATCCTGGCTGATGTAAAGGTGTTAGTTATGCCTGAATTTTTTCTTACATTTAAAAAAGGTCAACATTTATTCTTGTACCAAAGGAACATCTTTGAAATCTCCACTCAGAGGGGATCAAATTCTGCTCCTAGTTTTTAGTAATTCTTAGTCAAATTGAATCTCCAAATTTTCTTAGCATAATGTAGGGTTGACTATAGTTGTAGATAAATTGAAGTAGTCACCAATTGGAATTGTGGGTCTCCATGGGGAATTTCCATATTAAAATGTTTAAAAAATCCAAAGCAGTGAGAATATTACACAAAAGTTTGGAAACAAAGAATGAGTAAACTTATTATCTGAAATGAAATGGGAAAAACAAGATCATCTATGATGAAACAATGAGAAGGAATGCTTCTTGAAATATAAGAGTTCATCTATTATTATATTCTCAGGAACTGAAATGATTTGTAATCTCATCAACATGTCTTTTAAGAATATCAAACTATAGTGTGTAGGTAACGATTAGTGATTTGGACTAATTTCTTGTATTCTACCTGTCCCAGAAAAAAGGGAAATAGTTTACCAGCAAAACCAAAGAAAAATTCTTAATGGAATATAAAGGACACTGTCTTTTGGAAAGTCAACTTTCTATGTTTTGTCATTGTGAAGAATTTTGTAATACGAAAATAAACTAATAATTTCATTCATTGTAGGCAATCTCTTGGACTAAATGATCTTCAAATTCTCTTCTAACTGTATATAAATCTATGCTCTGATGATCTCCAGACCTTCCCCCAATTTTCCATTGTTGATGACTAGTTTTTTTTCCTCAATCTACATTTCAAAAAGTGTATGTGTTAAAAATCTCACATCATTTTTATTGTTTAACCATTTATTTAATCAGATGCACACTGTCACCTCAATTAAAATGATTATACATTTGTTGGGTGAGAAATATCTATGGAATAAAATGATCAACCAAAGAATATTGTTAAATCACTTTATAAGGGAGTTAAATCATTTCATGAAATAAAATGATGTCGTACAGGGCTTTTAATAAAAAGATAAAAATGAATAATAAGTTAGTTTGAAGTTTGGCATGTCAGTAACAAGAATGTCCAGTGATAGTATTGTTTCCAGTTAACATCATATTTTGAATAAATGTGATGTAGTGGAGAAGAAAGAGAACCCTTCTCTCCTTTTTCTTAGAATCAAAGAAAAGCTCATGAACTATTTAGAATTCTCCATCTGAGATAAAAGAATCCCCAAATAGTAGTAGGTGATAGAATTATCTATTTTGCTATCTAACAAATATATTGAAAATGAAGTAGGAGACTTAATGAAAGGTACTTCCAGGAACCGACAAAGGTTACCATATGGTACAGAAAGCTTTACCATACCTAAGTGGAACTGAAATAGGACCCCACAATAATCATTATCTAGAACATTTTCCTTTGCCACATTTATTCTCATAAGTTGAACCTTCCCTCTGACTTTTTTATGTAGTTGTGGAGGTATTTCAGATTTTGTTTTATTTTGGAAGGAGAAATCAGTGCACATGAATTTTAAATTGTAAATAGATATTGCTAAAATCTGATTATATGTGATTGGCTGAATGTTGATAATTGAAGGCAAGACTGATTGGAGCATATGAACAAAACTTAACAGAAAGATTTCATCAATACTTCAAGGTTACTACGAATTCTCTGAAGTGAGAAATAGGTAACTGGGATCCCTAATCTGATAGAATGAGGAGGTGTTGGAATGGTGATCCTAAAGCCTGTGTCATATAAAACTTCATTAGGCATTTGACAAACACCAGGCAAGAAGTATACTTATAAAAAAAGAAATGCCTTTTATCAAGAATATTATATTTGGTGTGGCTAGGTAGTGCAGTAAGAGTACCTGAGTTCAAATCTGGCCTCAGACACTTAATAATTACCTAGCTGTGTGGCCTTGGGCAAACTACTTAACCCTATTGCCTTGCAAAAATAAAAAAAAAAAGAAGAAGAATTCTACTTAGTGGATACAAGATAAGAAAATGCATAATTTTACCAAAATAATATTGTAATCAATTGTATAATGATCAGATGACTATCGGGAAAGACTTTTTATAGGCAAAGGTATATGAATTAGCACTGATATTATTTTTTTTATTTTCATTCCCATATCTACTTTGTGTTATTTTGATTTTGTTCTGTTAAGATCTCAAGAAAATCAAGTAACAAAAATATGATTGTTGACATTGTCTTCCTGTTTGCAAAGTTTTAATCCAAGATGATTGGTACCTGCTCAGTGTCATAAAATGGAAATGGTACTTGATCCTTTCTTTAGTTTTATTTTTTTGTGGTAAAGAAATACAACCCTTGCAGCAATTCCATCAGGAATGTGTAGATCAAGTCAAACAATTCTTAAAGAGGATTATTATAATAAAATAAAAATTATTAAAATTATAAAAAATATAAATTATTATAAAAATCCAAATACAGATATTCTATATTGCTGAAATATCTTTTTAAAATATAAGGGAAGTCTTCTTCAGGGAGGTTGATCAAGCTTGATATGCTATGAACAAAACATATATATTTTACCATAATTCATATAATAAATATTTCTCATAATTTTTGTTGCTCATTATTTCTGCAATCTGATAACTGGAGTTATTTTAAAAAATTGATGAGTTTCCCCTTCTCCAAAACTTAGTTTTAGAACATCACATCAAAATTACTTTGAATTGAATGTCATATTTTTCATCCAACAGTGATTCAACAATTCTTCCATTTACAAATAACAACTCTCATTCCTGTAATTAAGCAATTAATTAATTTCCTAATTTATTTAGCTTTAATTGCACATTAAATCGTTCAACTGGGTCATTTTGCTCATGTCATTTGCAATTACTACTTCCCAAGCTGAATTAATTCTTATGAAATATTTTTCTTTAATACCAAGTTTCTATCTTTTCAATTGGCAGGTTGATCTTATTTTGACAGAAAAAGAAATTATAGATAACATGAATTTGTATTAAGAGGCAGTGCTTATTTATAGTTTTAATAATGTATGTGTCTTTGTGCATGTGGTATGTAAAATTTTTAAGATATCATACATGATATGTAGACAATGCTGAATTTTGATATGTTTCTTAAATTGTTGAGGTTTTCTTGGCAAAGATAATGGTGTTGTTTGCCATGAATGCTAAATAGTATATCTGAATTAATGCTATAAGAAATGATTTATATCATTATAATATATTATTATTGTTACATCATATTATTATATATAATAAAATATAATATAATATAATATAATATAATATAATATAATATAATATAATATAATATAATATAATATAATATAATATATACATTTTAAGGTGAGGAAAATATCCTTTTTTTAAAAAATGTACAGTGCCCTTTCAATCAAACTACCAAATAATTATTTTACTGAGCCAGAAAAAAATAGTAACAAAGTTCATCTGGAGCAACAAAAGTTCAAGAATAGCAAGGGAACTAATTAAAAAAATGTAATGGAAGGTGGCCTCCATCTAAAACTATATTATAAAGTGGCAATCATCCAAACTCCTGAGTCTGGTTAAGAAATATACTAAACGATCGTTGCAATAGGTTAAGTTCAAAAGAAACAGTAGTAAATGACTACAGTAATATACCCTTTCACAAAACAAAAACCATTGGTTTTGGGGATGAGAACTCACTATTTGATAAATTTTTTTAGGAAAACTAGAAAACATTATGGCAAAAATTAGTCATAGACCCACATCTCACAACCTATATCAAAATAATGTCAAAATGGGCACAGGCTTTAGAAACAAAGTGTGATACCATAGAAAAATTAATAGATCAAGAATTACACATCTATCAGATATATCTGTAGAGGGCAAATTTATGAGTAAACAAGAAATAGAATACATTATAAACTGCAGAATGGATGATATTGATTATATTAAATTAAAAAGTGTTGCACTAATAAAATCAGTGCTGCCAAAATTAGAAGGAAATCACAGAGGTTCTGATAAAGGTCTCACTTCTAAACTAAATAGAGAATTATATCAAATTTATAAGGTTACAAGTCAATCCCAATTGATGAATGGTCAAATGATATGAATAGACAGTTTTCAAAGGAAAAAATTAAAACTAAATATAATCATATGAAAAATGCTCCAAATCATCACTGATTAGAGAAATGCATATTGAAATAACTCTGAGGTATCACCTTGCACTTATCATATTGGCTAAGATTAAAAAAGGGAAAATGATGAATGTTGGAGAGGTTGTGGGGGGATTAGGATATCAATGCATTGCAAGTAGAGTTGTGAACAAGTCCAACTATTCTGGAGAATATAGAATATAGAATTATGCCCAAGGAACAATAGAATTTTTAATAACCTTTGACCCAGCAATTCCAATTCTAGGTCTATATCCAGAAGAAATCATTAAAAATGAGAAATATCCCACATGTTCCAAAATATTCAAAGTAACCTTTTTTTTACTGGCAAAAAACTGTAAATTGAAGGGATGCCCATTAATTGGGGAATGGCTAAACAAGTTGTGGTACATGAATACTATGGAATATTATTGTTCTATAAGAAACCATATATGGTCACATTCTGGAGAGGCATGGGATGAGGTATGGCATCTGATGCTGAGGGAAGGAAGGAGAACCAAGAGAACAATGGACACATTGCAATAGTATTGTGAGATGATCAACCCTGATGGATGGAGCTGCTCTCCACAGTTTGGAGAGGTAGGGCAACCATATTAGACAGACTATGGCAATGTTATCCCCATCCAGAAGAATAAAAATAGAACAAAATTAAAGATAATCCTTCAGAATTTGATGAACACTACATTCACTTTTTAATAAATATCACTTATGTGTTTCTTCCCCTTAATCCTAATTCCTCATACCAAAAATGACCAATCTGTAAACATTTAACATGAATGCATATGTACAATATTAACCTGACTGTTCACCACAGAGGGGAGTGGGGGGTGGGTGTGGGAAGGGAGGGTGGAAGGAAGTTTTCTTTACTTAAAAATATACATAGGTATATGGATGGATGGTGGAATACTTTCATAACATGTCTTTGGAAAAATAAAATATCAGTAAAATATATATCAAAAGTGATATTTATTCAAATATTTATATAATTAGAATGTGAGACATGTGAAAAATACTGTGAACAGAACAATAATCACTTGTTCTGGCATCAGAGGACCAAGGTTCAAATTCTGCTTATATTCATTACCTTCATTATTCTAATTAAATCATTTAGCCTCCCTAAGTCTCAAAAGATAAATGAAATATTTGGACCACATGAACACTGTGCTTCCTTCCAAATCTGAATCCTATTAGTTAGCCAGCTGGTGAGCTAAGATGGTATAAATTAATGATCATTATCTCTGGCCTGCAAGGATTTAGGTTCAAATAAAGACTTGTGAATGCCTACTGATGTGGTATATCGTGACATTATGTTATATTTAAGGGAGGTCTGCAATTCCCTCAAAGGCAAAAGACAATCTTCTGGTTCAGTTTTTAGGACCAAAAGTCTTCTGACTCTGAAATTCTTTCAACCTTTCTTTTTTATTGGAATAGTGTTTTTTTAAATTACATGTACAGATAGATTTCAGTATTCGTTTTTGTAAAATTTTCTTCCTCCCATTATATTCTCTCCTACTCCAAGCCAGAAAACAACCTGATTCAATTTATACAAGCACAACCATGTTAAACCTGCTTCCATACTAGTCATATGATGAAAAAAGAATCAGAACAAAAATATTGAAAAGTGAAAATACTATGCTTTGATCTGTATTCAGGGTCCATAGTTCTTTCACTGGATTGAATGACATTTTCCCCAAAGTATTTTAGAATTGTCTTTGATCACTGTATTGATAAGATGCTTAGTCTATTATAGGTGATCATCACAAAGTTTTGCTGTTACTGAATGCAATCTATCCTGGTTCTGCTTACTTCACTCAGCATCAGTTTATGTAAATCTGTTTTTACATTTATCATTCTTCTCAACAATTAGAATTGATGAAAGAAATTATGTTATATGGATTTAATGAATTATTACTTTCCCATTTAAAATGTTGAAAGAGCCTAGCAGTAAACTTTTGAAGACTAGTATGAAATGATATCGGGGAAAATGAGCAGAATCAGGAGGAGATATAAATGAACAACATAATGTTATGAAATATACCTTCAAATAACTTAAATATCTTGATCAGTTTAATAGCCAAATATAATTCCAGAGAGCAGATGAAATAATATTTATAAATCATTTTTTAAGCTTCAAGAACTCCATGAAGTGTAATTGTTTTTGCTATTCATGATAATGAAATATGATACTAACATAGGAGAAAGAAATGATGGAAGCAACATGCAAAATGAGATATTTATGTGCCTATATGGACAACATAAGAATTCATCTTATTGGATTAGGCTTATTATTTTGGAAACATTTTCTTCTTTCTTTCCTTTCAATTTGTGAGGGTCATGAAGAAGGGATAGTGTTCCTTAGTCAATACATATTAAAAAAAAACAAGTATGTCAGTAAAATGATGACAGGGATTATTAATTTTTAATAATTATTTTTCTTTATATATGTAATATCTAGATTAGTGTTACTGGAATCCAATACTTCAAGGATATATTTCAGGTATAAATAATGGAAGAGACCCAAAGCATTTTACAAAGATAGGCATCAAGGCTTCTCATAACAAATAAGAGACAAAAATCATAAAAAGCAAGAGAATAAATAAATATAACTGGGAAAGAGAATAAATGAATGAATATATAAATGTCTTAATCATATAAATATTTAAATTGACAAATAATCTCATATCTCCATCACTAAGAAAATGAAGAACCTTCTCAAATATAGCTAGGCTCATTGTCTTTCAACAGACATGTCAACATCAGACTTGTACTTAAAGGCTTTGCATCATGATATGATGTATAGAAACTTAAGCTTAGTCATTATTTTGAAGATTCCAGGGTCTTCCTTATGTGACTGACACATATATTATGATGACTTTCATATCTCTATATCTAGGTTGAATCTTTCTATTTTGATCCAATCCCACCTTACACATAATCTAGATAAGTGGATAGCCCCTAAATATTTCAAAATCAATCTGCTGTCAACTGAACTCACTCTTTTCCATTCAAATCTTACCTTCTGTTTTGTTTTTGACTTTGTTTTGCAAGACAATAGGGTTAAGTGACTTGCCCAAGGTCACATAGCTAGGTAATTTTTAAGTTTCAGAATCCAGGTTTGGACTCAGGTCCTCCTGACTCCACTGACCCAACCTTATCTTCTAAAGTTCTCTATTTTTATCAAAAGATTCATCACTCTTAACTTTCTGGGTTTTTTTTTACCTTGGTGTTATTCTTCATTTCTCACTTGTCGTCAGCTGATGGAGTTAACCAATGATCAAATCTTGCTTTTCTACCTCTACAATACTCCTCACACTCATACCCTTCTCTGATTCCATACAGCTAATGTCTTAATTAAGGCTCTCAAATCTCTTCCCAGATTTCTGTATTGGCTTCCTAATGTGTATATATTTCTATCCTGTGTCTTCTCCTCTAATCCATTCTCTCTCTGTTGCCAGTCATTTTCCTTAAGCAGAGCCTCGCTCTAATAAGGCTGGATTACATTAGGAATAAAGTCCAATGCATATATGTAGAACCCTCAACTGCTGCTTTATCCGCTACATGGTGACAAAATGAAAAACCCCCAAAACAATGTCTGGGTAACAAACAATCAGTTGTATTAATTAGGCTAGTTGACAAATTCCTCTTCACAAACAAAAGCCAAACCATAGACAGGTGGAAAGGCTTAATATATGTTTCCAAAAGGGTGAATCCCCTGATAAATAAAGAGATAAAATACGATCGGTAGACATTTTAATTTTAATAAGATGATCTTGATTTCTCCATCTCCTCCTGCTGAGAATGTGTCTTAAATACAAAACTCTGTGCCTTCCAGTGATCTGGATGGAGGAATTAATCTCCACTGAGCCCATTTTGATTGTTTTTCTCCTTCACATGCTGACCCCCCAAATTCCAATCAAACGAGGACTTGGACTTATTTCTGAAGGGAGAGAATTCACCTACATCACATTTTATTTGTAAGCTCAAAGGAGAGAAATTCTCCTACTTGGATGAGGTCCTAGCCAAGATCAATGACAGAATAAACACCCCAAGGATAGGGGCAATCTTATCTAGGAGTCACATCCTCCAGAGATTGGTGGACTGACTCACAGGGGCAAGTACCTACCAGGCTGACTGCCTACAAGGGATCTTAATGAGGAAATAAGGGAATAGAAAGTTAAAACTAATTTAATAATTAATTTTTAATATAATAGCAAAATTATAATTTATCTCTTCATTCAATGCTAGATAGACATATCCATTGAAATAGTGGTGCCAGAATCACCTAGCAACATGATTATCATTTTATATTAATAAATAAGTTAGTAGAGTTGATTACTTCTTCGAAGGGAATATTTACTAGAGAAAATCACAACAGATTGAACTGAACAATCTCCAAGAATGGGTACATTCTCTCCCCCTGCCCCCAGGTACGTAGAGGTCAAGGGAAAGCAGCTGGAAGCTTAATCTCATTGATGGAGAATTCTTTCCTTCCATTTGTGGGATTCCTATACAATTTCCCTTAGGAATAACCTCAATGCTAGACTTTAGTTTACCTAATTTATCTTCAGCTCCTAATGCACACAATGCTATTTCCTGCCACTCTTACTGGAACACTATTAGGTTGTAGATCAAGGTTCAAATTCTCTTATTCTTTGAAAATTTCCAAAGTTCTTTCCAGGATGGAATGGGGGAAATCTCTTTCCCCAATCTTCCCCTTCAAAGGATTTATTCTCAGGTTCTTATAGTAACCATTCCTTATTCTCTACCAGCCAGACAGTATAATAACTGTTTTCCGAAGAAGCATTCTTCCCATTGTACAGAAGACCCACAGGGTATATGCACTAGCTTATTTCCTTTGATTTATCGTTTTGTTTTGTTTATTTGCTCACTATTGATATTCTCACCCCTGAATGGTATTAAGTTTGAAGCATCTGGTTCATTACTTTTGGGGTCTGTAGTGATGAATTGATTGACCCAGTGGACACTTACCCTTACATTTAAAATGACCCTCCTTGTGCTGCAGGATATAGCAAGAATTCATAACAACAAAGCACTTTCAATTCGTTAGCTCTCAAGAAACATATTAAAGCAAATGATTGTTTATTATTATTATTATTATCATTATTATTATTCTAGAGTTGTGATACCTAGCCCAAGTACACAGGAGGGCAAGAGCCAAGTGAAGTAGGCTCGGAAGAGAGAGGCAGAAAATATGAAGCCACACACTGCTTCATACTCAAGGGCATAATCTGTGCATGTACTCAGGAGGAAATTATTTGGAAAAGGCCAAATTTGTTAACATTACAATTCCAATTAAAAAGAGTTTTAAAGTCATTAACAGGGTGCTTAATGAGGCAGCAGCCTGTGCTTGGTCTAATGGCATGAGCTTACAAGTGTGAAGAGAGTAGGGTGATGAGGAAGAAGACACTAGATAAGTGCTATGTGGAGGTCAGTAAAAAGAGTGGGGTTGATGAGGTCCTTGTATTGGATACAGGAAATGATTTTAGATGTCCGAATATGAGGACAAATGCAAGAGAACCAAGGTTATTTTCTCCAATCTTTGCTTATTTTAGATGAAGTAATCATGAGAGAAGAATCATGTGAATAAGAGAATTATAAACATTGAGGTAGGCTATTATTTACTCCAAATCCACCTTTTCATTGATGCAGAAACTGTGGCCTTGAGAAGTGGATTTGTGTATGGTGCCAGAGCCTTATTAAAAAATATATATTTTTTTCTTTTCTTTTTCTGATCAACATTGAAGAAGAATTTATTATTCTCTTTTATGAAAATAGTGGGTACAGTGGAAAGTTTAGCATAGCTGGAGTGAGGAAGACTCATTCCTGAGTTTAATTTTGATCTCTGACATTTATTAGCTAGGTGACATTGGGCATGTCTATCTCTTTCCTCTCATACTTTCTAACCTTGTGACCATGAGCAAGTACCTGAAATGCACAACGAGGTACCTAAATGACTTAACACTTGAGATATGAACTCAAATCCAAATTCAGATTCTTCCTAATTGAGTGACCCTGAATAAATCACTTTACTTCTGCCTGTCTCAGTCCTCTCATCCATAACATGACATGTAATTTATAATGAAGATACTAATAGCATCTATCTCCAAGGGTTATGGGAAGACACAGTGAAATAGAATTTATGAAGCATTTTGAAAAACTTGAAGTGATATGTATCTTTCCATTGTTTACATGTGTGTCATATATACACACATGCACATAACATGTATATACAAACATATACAGTGTGTATGTGTGCTTGTATAAATTGTATGATATATGATGCATTTATATAATGTGTGCAATACAGATGTGTGTATGGAAATTTTATATAATATATATATATATATATATGTATATATATATATATATATATATTCCAGATTTACATGAATTCTTTTCTGATTCTCAAGGGATGGAATAGCCTTTTACTTACAATCACATTGCAGTCACTTTAGACAATTTTTATTCTTACTAATAGGCATCCATACTCTTTACCAAAAGAAAAGTTTCTTAAGCCCAGAATATTTCTACTTCCTCTCTTTGCATTCCCAATCCCAGCAGAGTGCGTGCTACTATATTCTGAATCAATGCTCGTTGATTAATATGAATGTCCATTTGATGTAAGAAACTGAGCAAGGCAACTAACAAACAGACTGGACTTCATAATCTTATAAGAGAATAAGAAAACTCAACTAGGGTGGACAGGCATGGATAGTTAGAATCTGCATCATAAGACTATATATTCATGTTAATGATATCAGAACTCCATTTGCATGCTGGTGCATAAAACTATTCTTTCTTATTTCATCTAGGTCAGTTTAAAGACTCTATCTTGTATATTAGAATAACCAAACTTTGATTATAATTATCAATAGCTTTCTTCTTCCCTCTCCTCTTTTTTATCTCCTTCATTACCTACAATTTCCAAATAAACTCTTTCTAGCCAGCCGCTTCCTAAGCTTGAGTCTAACTGAAAGAAGTAAATAAAATATTTCTGTGAATGTCTAACTGATGATTTCCCTTTCTCCACTATCTCCATTCTGATTTTTAACCAAATAATTGGAAGGTATAAGAGTACAAGGCAGACAATAAAGGATTGAAGATTGACTCTGACAAATGTCAGCTTTGTGAGTATGGATGAATCATTTTAAATCTTTGGAACTCACTTTATTCATTTTTGAAATGTAGGTGATAAAATAATTGAAAAACTTTCTGCTCCACACCAATCATAGGGAACTGGCAGACTAGAGTTAAAATGTAAACTCTTCAATCAAGAAAGGATGCCATTGTTTTCTTTTCTCCATGCATATCCACATTACAGCCAAGGAAAGTCTCTATCTGTGGGTTCATTTGTATAGTATTGCCTATTTGGGGTGATGGGTTGAAACACCCTAGAAACTTAGATTGAAAGGAGAAAGGAATCTTTATTGCTTTACTATCAAGACATTATTTTACAGGAAAGAATACTCAATTTCACAGTGAGCAAATAATAACAAAATTATCTAAGTAGAATGTGAAAAAGTTAAAATTTGGGCACATCTTTGAAGGCATAAAAATTGGAATTCAAGTCATATAAAACTACAGTGACTGCGTCCCTCCCCATGTCTTTTAACTGCACAGTACTAGACAATTTGCAAATAATTTGTTTACCTGCATTTGGAGAGGAATTTTTCTAATTTCAGAGTTCCATATACCTATGCTACATTTATTCTTTTTCTAAATAGAGAGGACATTGTTCAATGTTAAATATGGAAAAATAGCTTTGGGGGTGGCTAGGTGGTACAGTGGATAGAGCAACAGCCCTGGAGTCAGGACTTGAGTGCAAATCTGACCTCAGACACTTAATAAATGCCTAGCTTTGTGGCCTTGGGCAAGCCACGTAACCCCATTGCCTTGCAGAAACCTAAAAAAAAAAAAAAAATACCTTTGGTCTGGCCAAGTATGAAATGTAATCAAATATTTCAAGAATTCTCATGAAGAAAAGATCTAAAACTTCTCATTCCATGGCCCTAGGGAAGAAATAGAAGCCATAGTTGGAAAGTTGGAGCTTGGCAAATAGTGAACAATAAGTTTGATATCAGGAAAAAGAGCAGTGAGGGGAATAGGCCTTCTTATTTGCCAGAAACTATGTAAATACTTTACAAATTTCATTTCATCTGATTCTCTAATTAAATCTGATAGATCCTGTTGTATATAATTGAGCAAACTAGGTTAAGCAGAGGTTTAAGTTACTTGCCAATTGTCACATAGCTAGGAAGTCTCTGAGCCTGGCTTTGAAGTCAGGTCTTCTTAATTCTAGGCTCAACTTGCTCTCCAGGCAATTTGCCGTCTTGCTGTTAGAATGAATGATTAAGAAAATATATCAGTAAGTAGATAAATGGAAAAATGAGATTTTAGATAAACCCACTGAAAATATGTGACTAAATGAATGAGTCAAATAATAATAATAAGATTCCTGACATTTTAAGCTATTGAATAATGACATTGGTTGCTTTGGGATGTCTTGGATGCCTCTTCACTGGAGATCTTCAAGGTAATGCCCAATGAGAACTGAATATCATAAGAAAGGAATCAAATGGTATCTTCTGAACAAGTAAAAGAGATCACAAATTTGATTAAAAATGTAGCAAATCTAGTTCCAGGTTTGCTCCTCTTTCACAGTTTTCTTTTGAGCAATTCACTTTCCTCTTTCCTTGTAAATGAAGTGAAGTAGACCTCATAACCTTTGCGAAACTGTTCCTCTGGAGACTAATTCACTGTATGACTCTGACTTTGTCTTTTCTTACTTTGTTAGCATATTTAAAAAAAATTATTTATTTAAGGCAATGGAGTGAAGTGACTTGCTCAAGGTCAGACAGGCAATTATTACTCGGGTTCTCCTGACTTCCAGGGTCAGTGCTCTATCCACTGCCACCTAGCTGCCCTTCAAGAGTTGTTTTAATTTGTATTCCTCTAAACTATAGTGATTTATAATTGTTCTCTACTCTTGAATTATTTTTATTTACTTATTTAAATATATACTATATCCCTTCTCCCCCAATAGTATACAAGTTCTGTGAAAGCAGACTGATTTTTTCTTTCCTATCTTTATTGTTTAGCACAGTGCTTATTGTCACCTGTCTAAGATCATATAATTAATACATTATAAAGTGGGATTTGTTTCTGTACAAGTGATTTTTTATACATTACTAAAATTTTGTTGTTTAAGAGTAAACATAACACCCTCCTCCAAAAACAAGATAGACCCTCATGAGAAATAAAGTAAAGGAAAGAGAAAAAAAAATTGTGTTTCACTTTGTGTTCTGATACCATCAGCTCTGTCTCGGCTGCATCACATTCTTTATGATAAGTCCATCATAAAAGTTACTTCCATATTTTTGCACGGTTGCTATTGCTGATTGTAATTCCCTCCATCCATTCCTCCCCGCTACCATCTATTATTGTTAGCATATTCTTAAAATGAAGATATATCAGTCCCTACTGCACATATTGTAAAGAAAACATGTTACCCAAACAAATGAGATAATATGCGTAAAACAATTGGGGAAATGATGAATTATGTAAATATTGTCTTATTATTTTATTATAATTGACAGTAGCATTATGATTTGGTGATACCTTTTCTCATTCATTTTCTTCCCCAATCCACTGGTAGACAGAAGAAGAGGATAATATTTGTTTGTTGTGACATCAGTAGTAAAGGAAAGCTCTGACTCAAAGATTAAAAAAAGTGTCACTCCAAAGATTTTAGTTAATGGCTCTAGCATCAGACAAGAATCTCTTGGGTAAAAATATTGTCCCTTTCACAAAAGGCTAATGAACAACCATTTAGAGTGAATTCATTTTCCACTTGTATTTTCTAAATGAAAGATATGACAGTGACATATTATAGGAATCAGACATACATCCAGGTGCCATGGGACAAAGGCAGGAGGAAAACTTTATTAAAGGGCAGCATGGAAACAGGGACACACTACTCTATGTTACCCATCTCTCGATAGGAAATCAAACTGAATCATTTATCTGCAGACAAGGAGATGTGGTGAGGAAGGGAGGCCTGCTCATGATTGAAACAGGGCAAGACTAAAGACCTTCAGTGATGAGCAAAGAGGATGTTTATTGAACACATATTCATTTTGATCCTTTCCCTCCCAATAGATGGACGCTTTCCATAATGGAATAGAGAGAAGGAATCCATGTATTATCAGGGAAGAACCCTCCTAATGTGAGGAATAATTTAATCAATTCGGATGCCAGTTCATTCATGATTTATTTTACAAAAGTCCTAAGAAGTTAGCTCGAACCCAATGGGGCTGATTGTCCACGATCACTTGGACAGAAAATGTAAGAGATGACTTTTGAAACCAACTTTTCCTGATTTCAAACCTAACTCCCTATTCACTGAACTAGGTTTCTGCTCATTATTCTCTTTCAGAAGTACAAAAGTAACTAAAATTTGCCAAACTGCAGTTTGCTGCAGACTCTTCCTTTGATTCATTTCCTTTGCCTTGGTTTCTTTGCAGAGAAGTCAACAGCATTGTCTCCAGAGAGAACAATAATTTGACCTCTAGTTTTTTTCCCATGTCATTGGCAACAAAAGTTCAATAAAACTAATTTTCTCTCTACATAGATATGTGATTTTAATTTGTAGATTGAAGAGAGAAAATCCCAGTGTGATACAATTTCCAATAGAGGATTTTTTTCCCCAGCCCTTGGGCAGCAAATCAAGACTGAAAAGGCCATCATCAAAGCTTTCATTAACAGAAAGTGCAAAACTAGTTAGAACAGGAAGGTGAACATATTTGATGTGTGTCTTTTCTGAATTTTTATGTCCAAAAATTCTCTTGAATAACAATAGATCAATGACATTTGAGGAGTGAAGCAAAGAAAGGTGATGCAATCATTGAAAAGAGGAAGACGGACTTTTTGAGTAAAATTATCAAGATTATATTTCAATGTCTTCTACTTTAATAAGATCAAGTCTGGGAAATTGGGTTCAGTTTGGAACATTGCATTTTTGGAGGGGAATTGAGAAGCTGGAAAGTGAGAATAAGAAAGCAAGCAGGAAATTATATTTCCATGATACGCTGGAGCACCTATATATGTTTAGCCTGAAAAATAAATAAGAGTCTGAGAGAGTGAAAGGAAGGTAGCCATATTTCAAAATTTGAAATAGGATTTTACTTTTTTCTGCTTGATTCAAGTGAATTGTTAGCATGGCAAAGGGACAAATTTAGACTTAATAAAGCAAAACAAAGCAAATGTAAATAAATCTATCTCTTTAAAGGCAAAATGGGCCACATTGGGAAATCACTATTCATGGAATCATATATAGATTGACAACTGTAGAATAATGACCATTATCTGGTGTTAATGTTAAGAGAATCTCTTTTAAGTCATTGGTTAAACTGGATAACTAATGAGATGACTTCCAACTCTGGTAGTCTAGGATTCTTTGATTTTACAGTATCTGCTGCTTCACTTGGTTTCAACTCCACAGAAGAGGATACTTCTTCCAGGAAAATCTTTTTATTTCTAAATTTCACCACCATACTGCTAACTGCCTCAACCTTGATCTTCTATCAGTTGGAGGACTGGAAGGTAAACTATCAAACTCCTCTCAAAGACTCCCCTTATAGAGGGCAGAAACTGGACTCTATCACTTTATATCTGCTCCCCTGATGAATTTTGTGAATTCAATCATTTCCACATAAGTGGAAAGTGATTTCACACCTGCTCTGATGAGTTCCAAATCTATAGAACAAGAAAATGAGGTTCCATGTATCCTTTGATTTCCTGTTCTCCTCATTCCTTTCCTGATTGCTTTTGTATATATTTTCAACCCTTAGATTATTAGCTCTTTCGTGGCAAAGACAGTATTTCATTTCATTAACTTATGATTAGTCCTTAGCATAGAGTATGGCACAGAGTAGGTCCTTAATGAATGCTTTTTGAATTGGATCAGATTGTTGTTAGACTTAATTAGAAAAAAATTAGTCATGGAACTGTCTTCCATAAGATATCAGGATCATAGAGGAAGAATTCAAACAGGCCAAGATTATCTGCCTTAGGAGGAAGAGATTTACTCTTCATTGAAGGTCTTCAAATGGTTGATGATCACTTGTTCACCAAAATGTAAAGAGAGTCTTTGAGTGGTCAGAATTAAACTAGGTAACCCCTGAGATCATTTTTGAAATCAAAGATTTGGTGTGAGGAACAAGATAATTTTAATTGCTTTATAAACTGTTTAAATATTTATTTTAAAGCATTATCAATAGTCATCTTGCTATAAAAAATTGTAATCTTTTTTATCCATTTGTAGGGCTAATGAAATTTATGAATTCTATCTTAGATTATTTTTAATTAAAAATATTAATATTATATATCTATATAAATGTATATTTATCATCCTATCCATATCTATAGTATGTATGCAGACATATTGGTTATGGGGAAAAGATAACCAATTAAATAAATGTATGGACATATAAATAAATATGTATATCATTTGTTTTCATATGAGTATATGTCTGCAAGTATGCTGTTTTATGTGATGACCCCAATGGAGCTTAAAAGAAAGAAGATAGAATTTGGATACAGGAGATAGAGTGCAGAATCTCATCTCTGTCAGTTTCTGTCCTTATAACCTTGGTCCAGTCCTTTTCTTTTTCTGGATTTCTATTCCCTCACTCTAAAATGCAGCAGCTGCAGTATGAGTAGAATTCTAAGACACAGGAGTTGCGATGATGATTGGAAGAACTCAGAATCATTTTTCAGAGCATATGTGTAAAGGAACGCACTTCATTGAAAAAATGTTTATATTTTTCTCTCATAAGTGATGTGAAAATGCCAGTTTTGTTTAATTTCTAGGGGAAAAGAAAGGTAGCACATTAAGGGAGGATAATGATCTTACCAACTATCATATAAGGAAAAGTTTTTAAAGAAAATTTTTTGAATTTATAATTCAATATCCCCTCTGTGTCTCAAAATCTCAATGGAAAATTATGCCTCCACACTCCTCATATTCAGAAAATAAATATTGTCCAACAATTTCCTGAAGCTTGCTATTAGAAATGAGGGAAGACTCTATTCCTGGGCTGAGTATTTCCAAAACCCACTTTCTTCAGGTTTAAGACATAATACGTGAAAAGAATGAGCAACAATGTCTCAGTGCCTCTCACTTGTCCAGTCTAAGAATCTTTTAGATCCATAAGGGGATTAATGGTTCAAAACTTCACAAAATACTATCCTCTCACTTTCCTTGCTACAACACAGCGAATGGGTTCCTTGAAAGCACTGAAATTTCCTTTCACATGAATTAACTGAGACTCAGTAAAGTGACTTGTGTATAAGCCTGATTCTATATCTCTTCCCACCATCCCAACTTTTTTCGATCTTGCATAGTGGCTGAAATATACTATTCAATACACATCTAAGAATGAAGAAGAGTATTAAATAATGCTTTAGGCTTTGCAAAGTTCCATATATACATATACATATACATATATATATATATATATGTTTGTGTGTGTGTGTTTATATATATATATATATATATATATATATATATACATATATATTCCATCTTTCCTACAACTCTCTATGGTTGTATTATAGGAGAGGTTAATACTATTTTATTGATTAATACAATCCTTGATACTAAGAGGAAAAGGGATTTGCTTAATGGTACATAGTGTCAGAATCAGAATTTGGTACGTCTTTTGAATCTGAAACCAGTGTTCTGCGTAGAGAAAAAATAGGGTGTGTGTGTGTGTGTGTGTGTGTGTGTGTGTGTGTGTGCATTTTGTGGGCATTTTTGTAATTGTGGAACTCTGTATATGCATATTATAAGTATATACGTATATGTATATGTATATTAACAGTGGTATGAAAGGAGGGTTATTTTGACTTCCTCCCATTTCAGGGCCAAATTGGGTAATAGAGAAGAGGAGGAACGTAAGGCTACAATGAAAGCTAGTTAGATATGGCAAAGGAATAACTTTTAGAATAGGTTTTCTTCATTTTTTCACTTCTTTGTCTAATTGTAAGTGCAGGAGTCGTTTTGTGGGGGACACAATGACCTCACAGCCATAGAAAAGTGGAACATTTCTTTATGTTGTAAGGCAATGAATATAACCATACAATGAAGGCAGATTTATTGGGTTAGAATTTAAGGGAGTTGAGAGCACAGTCCTAGAACATTTCCCAGCTGGAAGGAGAGAAATCATATAAAAAGCATATTCTCCCAGAACAAACTGTGCACAATTAACTCTACCCATATCTAAGGATCATGACAGGAAAGAAAGTTTCATAAAAAGAAAGAATCATATGCATATGCATAGATGGATAGATAGATGATAGATGATTGATAAATGATAGATAAAGCGATAGATAGATAGATATAGATAGATATTGCTCATTTTAGCTTCTTGAATGGCGACTTTTTATTATATTTACAAGCAACAGTCCATTCTGATCAACTATCACTAGTAAATACTTCTTTAGCTAAGAAAATATCAAGATAAAAAATACTTTGCTATCTTTAGTCCCTCCAACTCCAAACCCTTACCAACAAAAGAAATATTATTAGAGAAGCCTAAAAGATGTATTTTCCTCTCCATTTGGGAATGACTGGGTCAGTTTCTTGGTGCAGTGGATAGAATTCTTGTCCTCGAGCAGGGAGACCTGAATTAGAATCGAGACTCAGAGAGCTATTTGTTTGTGATATCAGAAATCACACTGAGGCAATTCTTCTTGCCTAAGTTTCCTCATCTGTAAACTGAAGTAGAAAGGGAAATGGCAAACCATTCCAGTATCTTTAGTAAGAAAACCATAAATGGGAAAGTGAATAGTTGAACTTGACTCAAAATAACTAAATGACAACCACAGATAACAAATAGGAAAGTGGATTTGTTTTGTTTCTGCTCTCCCGAAGGAGTTTAAAAATATGTGATTTTCAGATCCCATGATTTTCTTGTGTGATCACAATTAGGAGAACATAACAAATGTATAGAAACATGGTTAGATTTTTTTTCTAAAACAGAAGTGTTAATGAGACTTCTCACCTATCTTGCCAGAAAAGTTAGAAGTCTCATCTCTTCTTACCTACCAAATGAATAGGGAAGCCTGGTATGAACATTATTTGCATTCAAATCACAATGTTTCCACTGTAGCTGAATAGATTAGTTATCAGCAAACTAAACTTATAAGTCTATATAGACAAATGACAGGAATTTTTTTAGTCAGATCAAATGAATTTTAATTAGTTAAATTTGTATGTTTATGGGACTTCAGGTGAATTTATTCCTAGTTTTTCAGTATTGAGAGTTTGAATGATTTACTCAAAATCATAGAGCCAAACTAGTTTATCCTCCTTATCTTCCACAAGAATTTTCTTGTCACTACCAATGGACCTTCATTCAGCTTGGTTTTCCCCATCTGAAAACCTCTTTATACCTACTCACTGATTGTAATCCTATCTAATGCCCCCAAACCAGTAGAATACCTTCAGAAAGCCTACCCAAGAATCATAGTTCAAAGCCATCACTCCCATTTATAGCCCCCAAGATCAATTCCAAAACCCAAATAACCACCATTGCTCACTGATCCTTCATCTAAATATTATCATATTTTTAGGGAGGGCAGAAATGATCATGAAACAAGAAATAGTTCTCCAATATTTTGGCTCATTCACATTCTTTGTCATGATGATTATCAATTCATTGCATCTTTGAGTTTACATAACTCAGAATGAGAATCTTCAAAGGATTTTATGTTTATCATAAATAAATCTTATGATCTTAGATTTTTAGATAGAAAAGAATCGATTACAAATGGATTTATGTTTCTCTTTTACTGTTACCAAACTAAAGTCCTTTGTTTATAAAAAATAAAACTCAAAATCAATTTTTTCATGAATGGATACCAATCAGTCACTTTCTTCAATTCCTTGAGGCCCAACTTTAAAATAATATTGATTACCCTTTTTCTTTGACATAGTCCATATCTGATGCCTGACATTTCTTCATATTGTCATAGAGTTAAAGCTGAAATTTTGGAAATGAGGAAAACAAATTTCAGAAAGATGAAAAGGTGAAGTCTCTCATTTGCTAAAAATAGCACAAGGAAAAAGTCATGCAAGGGATATATGGTATTTGAATCCACATTATTTATCTTTAGAGCCAATGTTCTATGTGTTTACCTCTAGAAAATGTAGACTCCCCCTTGCATGCAATAGTATCTGGAAGGAACCAACATTCCCACCCCAACCCCCACCCACCCACTTCCATTCACCCTATTACATGACTCTCTTAAGTATCAGGTCTTCTTTGTAGCCATCTTCATCCCATACCCAGCTCTAATTCCTGGCTTCTCTTAAAACTAATGCTTCATTGGTTTTAAGTCACATAGAAGAACCAGCTTAAGTTGTTCCAGGAACATTGGATGCACTTAGCAACATGTACAGATGAAAGAGGCGTGGAAAAAAAACACAATTTATCTAAGAGCTCAGTGTGGGACTTTGGTCTGCAGGTGCAGTTGTAAATTCCAGGTGATTTACAGGACAGGAAACACCAAATCTGAAATTATAATGGAGCTCCAGTCTCCCAGCACCTTTTGTGAGGTCCTCTGGTTTTATGATTTTGGGTGGGAGCCACAACAATTTTTCTTTCCAAGTGCAATAAAAAAAAGATACCATTCAAGCTAAAAAGCTTAACAACCACTTTCCCTATATTGGATCTAGAGCTAATGTCCTGAAATGGCTCAGCTTTTGCAGAAAATATAATTTTGAGTTTTGTGACTGGGCGTCTCTTTGTGCCTTCCCAGTTGAGTTTGCATTGAATCCAAGCTTGTCACTCAAGGATGCAAAAAATAAGAGAAAGCAAGTGACCTTCATAGTGTGAATACAAGTCACTACAGACATTAGTCGAGAAACTTCAGATTGGGCATCAGGAATTATTGAGCATAGGTATTACTTTTCCCATTTTCATTATATAACATTGAGCACGTTCCTTCCTTGATCTGAGCCTCAATTTCTTTCTCTTTGAAGTGAGATTTTGAGACTGGATAATGTCATTGAGCATTATTATAATGAATGCCATATATTCTAGTCTGGTTTGGGATTCTTTGTGCAATTTGAAAACCTTAAAGCCTCCTCCTCATCATCATCATAGTCTGAAGTGACTTTCAGAATTAATATTCTATGTTTGGTTCATAGACATCTTAACTTTATCAACACTATCAAGGAGAAAATTGTCTTGATTTAGTCTGGCATCCCTTTTAGTTCTTATGTCTTAGATCCTAAATTATAGCGAACTGATATTTTAGGATATATTGCTAACATGAAGATAGCCTAGAAGAGCCTAGGCTAATGATAGAACTTTTAATTCATGAAAGAATTCATATTAATATAAGGAAATTAATATTTTTTTTAGTTTGTGGAAGAAAAGAGAGTGGAGTTAGAAGTTGTGTGTTAAATTTTGCTCTTTAGAATTTTGTTTATAGCAATTTCTACAGAAGAAATTTGACTTGTTTTTCTTGGCCTATAAAGCAGATCTAGAAATTAAGGGGAGGGATTTACAAAGAAGTAATGTTAGGCTTGAGGAGTTCTTTAGAGATATCACAGAAAAGAGAATCTCATGGGGTTATGAGTAACATCCCCTCATCCCCTCCACAAGAGGTATGAAATCAAGGCCTAGATATGAACTTGGAAGGCCCACTGTAAAAGAAAGACTGATTTAGCTATAGGTTGATCCAAGGTCAGCCAGTGTTTTCCAACTTTGAAATAGTTTCATTCTGTTAAAATTCTGTAAAGATGAGAGTTTTTGTTATTCTTGTCATTATTGTCATCATAATCTGCATTGTTGTCTTTAATTAAAATGCTTTTGAGCTCTAAAATTCTATCTTCTGTGATAGGAACCATTCTTGTCCATAGAATTCTATGTTACTGAAGAATTTCAAATGAAAATTTCCTTCTTAATTACTTAGGAATGTGGTTCTAAGGTTATTATATTTTACTTAAGACAAATGACATTTCAGTTTGTTGTTGCTGATGCTGTTCCTAATTTCCTCCTCTAACACACACACACACACACACACACACACACACACACACACACACACAATTATAGTCTTCTTAGCTTAGATAAATCTTGGAGAGGTGTCATTTTCTGTCTTGTGGTCCAAATTAATTACATATGAAGATCAAAGAAATCCAAGTCTCAGGGAGATTAAGTGACTTTCCTGGGGTTATACTGTATGTATCTTAGGTTCAATTTGAAGAGAAGCTTTCTTAACTCTCAGCCTTAGAATCTGGTTGGAATAACAACTAACAGCCATTTCCATCATCCCTTTAATTCAAGAAACATTCATAATAATGACAACATATAACATGTTGAACCTTAAATTTTGAAAATTAAACACTGTGAATATATTTTCAGTTTTAATCCTCATGATAATCCTGGGAGATTTGTCTTATTAGTATGCATCTTAACTGATAAGAAAATTGGGGCTGAAATCAGCCTCTTTTAATTTTCCTCTCTTAATCAACGAGGTTTTCGGTCAGGATTTGTACTCAGACCTACTTGATTATAAACCCAACATGCATTTCATGAATATATCTAACAAATTCAGTGAATACTTTTTTTTCTCTGTAAGTAGATATTAAGGCTAAAAGAGATCATTAGTGTTATAAAATGAATTGAGATAGAATCCTTATCCTCCAAAGGTGAACCTTATATCCAAAAGCAAGTAAAGGACAACTTTTCTCATCCAAACAATAAACATAAACTGAGTATTACCAATCCCTTTCTCTTATTTGATAAAATTTTCTAGAAATGATAGCAATAAAAATAATACAAAGTGGCAGAGTCAAGAAGGTGGAATAAAGGCAAGGACTCACTGGTGCTCTCCCCCTCTTTACTCCAAATATCTTTAAATAATGGATTTAACCAAATTCTAGAATGGCAGAATCCCACAAAAAAACAGTGAAACAATTTTCCAGTTGAGCGACTTGGAATATCTGTGGGAAGCGGTTGCTGTACTGAGATGAGGGGAGTTCAGAGTGAATAGTGCCAGCTACCTGGGAGCAGCAGTGGTGGATTCCAGAACTCTTAAACCAAAAATTGCCAAGGAAAACTTGGAAGTTCAGCAGGAAAACTCTGCCTCACTAAGGTAAGGGTGGAAAACAATTTAGCGCAGGCATTAGCAGCACTCTCAAACACAGAGAATTGAATCAAATTTCAAAAAAAACATAAATGTCATTACCCAAGTTTCAGCATACATTGAATCAGAAGCAGCAGTCCATGGATGGAAAGTTGGTCAGAAGGAGATTGTGGGGTTCTCTTTGCTATCACTGAATTAGAACTCTATTGCTTTGCCCATACTTAGGTCTGAGTCTCAGCCTGGAACCCTGGGTCCCAGTTGGAGGAGAAGAAGCACAATAGAACCTACAACTTGCACTGGACCAGGAATCCTTCAGAGAATTTCAGGGTAGGATATAGTCTCTGGTCTATAGTCTCCAACAGACCAGACAATAGTCCAGGAAAGTGGTACAAACGACTCCTTAGATCCAAAGCTCTTAGAAGAATTGAAAACTTATGGATCTCTAAAAGTATCTCTGAAAATAGTTATAAAACTCCCCAAATGCTTAGGATGCTGGGTCCTCTACCCTGGAAGTAGAGCCCCACATTAACAGAGTTAAAGTTAAGTCAGAGGTTGGGGAAATGAGTAAACAAGAGAAGAAGAAAAAGATCTGACCACAGACAGCGACTGTGGTCTTTAGGAATATCAAAATATACACTCAGAAGAGGATAACAAAGTCAAAGCTTCTACATTCAAAGCCTCCAAGAAAAATATGAATTGGTCTCAGGCCATGTATGAGATTAAAAAGGATTTTGTAAATCAAATAAAGGAAATAGAAGAATATTTAAGAAGAGAAATGAGAATAATACAGGAAAATCATGAAAGCCAAGTCAGCACCTTGGTGACAGAGATATAAAAAATATACCAAAGAAAATAAGATTTTAAAAACCATACTGGGTCAAATGGGAGAGGAGGTCCAAAAAGTCAATAAGGAAAAAAATGTCTTAAAACAGAATTGGCCAAATGGAAAGGGAGAAACAAAAACCTACTGAGGAAAATAATTCTATACAATATACAATGGAGTAAAGGGAAGCTAAAGACTTTTTGAGAAATAAAATTAAAATAAAACTAAAAGAATGAAGGATTATAAAAAAATTGTGAAATATCTCATTGGAAAAACAACTAACCTGGAAAACAGATCAAGAGAGATAATTTAAAAATTATTTAACTTCCTGAAAGCCAAGATCAAGAAGAAGCCTAAACATCAACTTTCAAGAAATTATCAAAGAAACCTTCCCTGATATTCTAGGAGCAGAGGATTAAATTGAAATTGAAAGAATCCATTGATCACCTCCTAAAAGATAACTGGAAATAAAAGCTTTTAAAATGCTGTGACCAAATTTCAGAGTTCCCAGATCAAATAGAAATGATTACAAATATTCAGAAGCAGATCATTCAAATATCATGGAGTCACAGTCTGGATAATACGAAACCTAGCAGCTTCACATTAAGGTATAGTAGGTCTCAGAATGGTATTCTAGAAGGCAAAAGAGCTTGTATTACAACCAAGAATCAACTACCCAGAAAAACTAAACATTCTATTTCAGGGAAAAAGATGGATATTCAAGGAAATAGAGGACTTTCAAACTTTCCTGATAAAATGACCAGAACTAAACACAAAATTTGATTATCAAATATGAGACAAGGGAAGAATAATAATGTTAAAAAAAAGACAAATTATAAAAGACTTAATGATATCGAACAGTTTATATACCTGCAAGGGAACATAATCTGGGTAACTCAAAGAAATTTCTCATTTATTAGGGCAGTTAGAAGGAGCATATATAGATAAAACACAAGTGGGAGTTGAATTTGAAATGATAATGTATTAAAATGATGGAGTTGAGGGGTGGGATAAGAATGTTCTAGAAGAAAGGGAAAGGAAGGTAGAATGGGCTGTTATATCATATAAAAGAGGCAAGAAACAGTTTTTTACAGTGGAGTGGAAGATGGGGGAAGTGAGGAGGGATGAGTGATCTTTACTTTCATTGAAATTGTCTCAGACAGAAAATAACAACCACACCCAATTGGGTATAGATATCTATCTTATACTAGAGGAAAGTGGGAGGGGAAAGGAAAGGGAGAAAGGAAGGAAGCAGGGATAGCAGGGAGACAAGACTGTTAGAGGAGCTACTGAATAGCAGATCACTTTTGAGGAGGAATAGGGAGAAAGGAAAAGAGAGAATAAATTCTGGTGGAATTCTCCAATAACTGGAGAAAAAATTTTGAAAAATGTTTCACTCATAAAGACCTCATTTCTCAAACCTAGAGAATTGAATCAAATTAAAAAAAAACATAAATGTCATTATCCAATTGAAAATTATCAAAAAGTATGAATAGTTTTCTGATGAAGTTATCAATTTAATCATTTTAAAAATATAATACCTCATTATTCATAGGTCAAATTGGAACACTTATGAGGTATTACCCTATAACTACTGTATTTGTAATTGGGAAGAAAGAAAAGGTAGCAAATGTTGGAAAGGATGGAAAAGAAAATAAGATTTGGAAAGAAAATAAGATTTGTGTACTGTTGAAGGAGATATGCAGTGATACAACAATTCTATATAGCAATATGAGAGTATGCCCAAAGGACATGCCTAGCTTTTGATCCAGCAATGTCTCTAATAGGTCTGTATAATAGTAGAAAAGAAAAACAGGAAAGAAAAGGACCTATATCTATAAGAGTATTTATAGTAGCTCTCTCCTGATGGCAATGAATTAGAGATTTGGGTGGTACCCATTGGTTGGGGAATAATTAAATAAATTGTGACATAAAATTATGATGACATATCATATAAGAAATCATGGAAAGGATGCTCTCAGTAAAAAAAAAACTTGCATGAGCAGATATGAAGGGAAATTTACTATATATAAAATAACAACAATGTTGTAGGATGATCAAGTATGAATGACTGACCCAAAAGAACTCTGAAGGACACAGGATAAAGAATATTTATCCATCTCAAAGATAGAACTATTGGGGTCTGAATACAGATTGATACATACATTTTTTAATGTATTTTCTTGCAATTTCTCTGAGGGGAGTGTTATGTTTATTCTTTCAACATGGTTGTTGTGGTAATGTTTTTCATGCCTACACATTTCTAACCTATATGTAATAAATCACTTTCTCAGTGGGGAACTGGAGTGGGAGGAAGAGAAAGAAGGCAGAACTCAAGATTCTAAAAGTGAATGCTAAAACTTTGTTTTGAATGTATCATGGGAAAATAAAAATAAATACATATTTGAGAACTTTGCTAAAGTTAAAATTTTAGTAAATGTAGGTGCTCTTTGCTTTCTTAAAATTATTATTCTATGTTACTTTGACAGAGTAGACAGAGAGGTGACTTCAAAGTCAGAAAATTGTTTGATCAAATGCTGCTTAACACATGAGTGAATTGTTGTTTAGTAGATTAGTCTTCATGACCCAATTTCAAGTTTTCTTGGCAAAAATACTAGAGTCAATTGACCTTCTATTGTCATAGACAACTCTAGAATATCAAGTTTCTAAGAAGTAGCTAATGAGAAAAGAGGAAGTCTATTTCTGTTCCTGATTCTAATTAAATTATATGTACAATTTCAACATACCCTCACCTTTAATATTTATAAATGTAAGGGGCAGCTAGTTGATGCAGTAAATAGAGCACCTGACCTGGAGTCTGGAGGAACCTGAGTTCAAATCCGATCTTAGATACTTAATAATTTCCTAGCTGTGTGGCCTTGGGCAAGCCACTTAAGCCCATTGCCTTGCAAATATATATATATATATATATATATATATATATATATATATATATATATATATATATATGTATGTGTATATATATATATACATATATATACACATACATATATATGTGTATATATACATATATATGTGTATATACATATATATATTTATAAATGCAATTATATACAATATAAATTCCATATATTACCCAAATAAAATTCAAGTTCCTTGACATGACATAATTTGCTTTTGTCTTATGTTTTCAATGATTATCTCAGAATTTCATACATTGCATGTACTTTTAAAAATTTGTTAAATCTAATTGGAAGGAGTTATCTATTTGGAAAAAATGTCATTTTTATGAAAGTTAAGTTTCAAGCTTTTTCCCAAAGATTTCCAAGAGAGATCAATGTATATATTTTTTTCATGCCAAATAAACTGCTGTTTTCTAAGGAAAAATAACTCAATGAGCAGTAACTCAAGAGAAATAAAATAAGACACAAATATACAGCATGAAGAGAAAGATAATCCCTTTCTATATACCTATTGTGTTAGCTTACAGAGAAAATTCTAGGAAATAAAAATAACTTTTTTTGAGAAAAGTTCAATAAAACTACAGGAAACAGAATAAATTCTCAAAATTCAACAGGAATTGTGTAATAATAATAACAAAATTAGGGATAAAATAATAGAAAGGGAAGCTCAACAAAAACTTATAAAATGAATTAAATATCTTGAAGTCAATCAATCAACCAAAGTAAATTCCATAGCCATATAAACTATATATATATATATATAATAGAAAAAATCAATAAGAATTAAGACACCTGAAAAACGTTCCTTATGAAATGATTTAGCTGAGTCTTAACAGAATCCAAGAAAACCAGGAACTAGTGATCAAAAATGGTGAAAAAAGCATGGACCCTGGAGTCAGAGAGTCATATGTGAGAAACAACAAGAGAAACAGTCACTGTATCATAGACTACTGAAGGAAGGGGTAGTAAAAGGTGAGAAGACAGAAAATGTAGAGAGGTCATTGATATATATTTACCACATATCAAATATCTGATAGAAGCAGCTCTCAGAAATCAAAAAATATTTTGTTAAAGAATGAGAATAATGGCAAAATATTTTCCAAATCAAAAGAAAAGACCATTTCAAATTAGAATAGGAAAATACAATCCAAAATATTGAAGGGCTGTTGCAGCTCATTTTCAGCACATTGGGAAATATGACAAAACATAGGTGTATTCCACATTAAAGTGGTAGTAACAAGCTAGGACAATAATGAACTATTTGTCAACACAGCCAAGACAAGGAGGAAAGCAGAAAAATGGGAGCAATTTTTAGGGCAAGAATTCCTGATAACATTCTCATTTCTCAAATGTACAGAGAACTAAGTCAAATTTATAAGAATAGAAACCAGTACCCAATTGACAAATAGTCAAAGGATAAGAACAGGCAGTTTTCAGATGAAGGGATCTAAGCTATCCATAGTCATATGAAAAATGCTCTAAATCACTTTTGATAGATGCATGCAAATGAAAACTACTTTGAGGTGCCATTTTACACTTATTGGATTTGGTAATAAAATATCAATGGAAAATGATAAATGCTGAAGAAAATGTGGGGAAATTGCGATAATAATGCATTGTCGGTGGAGTTGTGAATTGATCCAACCATCCTAGAAAGTATTTTGGAACTATGATCAAAGAGTAACAAAACTTTGCATATTCTTTGGTACAGCAATATCACTACTTGGTCTGTATCCCAAGAAATCATAAAAAAAAAATTAAAGGATCTAAATGTATAAAAATTTTATCGCAGGTTTTTGTTGTTGTTGTGGAAAGAAAGCAATGGAAGAAAGGCTGAATAGCTTATGGTATATGAATATAATGGAATACTAATGTGCCATAAGACATGATGAGCAGGATACGTTAACAAAATAAACTTAGAAAAACTTACATGAACTGATGCTGAGTGAAGTGAGAGCTAGGAAAATATTGTAACATTATGCAATGATCAGCTATGAATGACTTGTGACCTCAAAAATTATTCAATGGTCTAAGACAATTCCAAAAGACATATGATGAAAAATCAACATTCAGAACATGAAATGTGGATTCTGAATGAAGATAGAATCTTATTTTCATTTTTTGGGAATTTTTATCTTTTATTCTATTTCTTCTTTCCAGACTTTCATTAATGAGCTTATAAATTTGCAAGGCTGAATACATATAATCTATATCAGATTGTTTGTCTTCTTGGGTGGGGTGGAGTGAAGCTAAAAATGCTGAAAAAATAAACTCAAAATCTTATAAATGTATACTGAAAACCATCTTTACATAATTTTGTAAAATCATACAATATTATATATAAAAATCAGAGTTGGTTGTGAGACTAAAATTTATACAAATATTCTAAGAAGAAATTTGAAGCTATGCAACCAAGATGAATAAATTTCCATACTTTTAGAGAGAGAATCCCAAACCTAAGCATGTGTACTTAGAATAACTCTAACAAAATAATAAAAGTCTCTGTATATGTCAAAATTTCCATAGTGGCATATTTTGTTTGTTTATTTGTTGTAGGAATGAGATAAAAATAAAATAGATGTGCATTGATTGAGGAACAGTTTAAAATTTACTATGCTGTAAAAATTGAAGAAAATAAAGTTAAAATCATGAAAGGAAGTATAATAATCTATATAAATTGAAGAAAAATGGAACTGGGGAAATACTACATACAATGACTATAACATTGATAATGGATAGAACAACCATAAAAGCAAAATCAAAAATAAATACTGGGGAAAGAGACAAGCTAAGCTCTATAAAATAAATGATCAATAATGATAATATAATTAATTATGACATTAATATTCCTTCAATTCCTTTGTAGAAATCAGAGTCTGAATTAGAATAATAATGCTTATAAAATTGTTTCCACAAATTTGATAAATTTTAAAAATATTTTCTTCATGTTCCTCATATGCTCTATTAAAAATGTTATTGTACAGGATGACTTCCCTTATGTGAAGGAACATTTACAAGGAGGAATGTAACAAATTTAAAAACAAAATAAATCAATAAATTATACTTTAAGATGCTAATATTGAGCAGATTCAATGAATACAGTAATATGATTTAATTTGGAATATAAGGAGTTTGTGAGAAGATATTATTTAATCATGCAGAACAGTGAGAAAAATCTTGTTCTAATTAACCATCACCCTTTTTTACACCCCCCCCCAAATTCCCACTGAATATCACAAAAAAATCTGCATTATACTCATGTTAGATCCTACAGTATATCACAAATAGACTTCCGTCCATTTCAGGAATACTTGTGGTTCACAAGAAAGATGGGGAAATATCTTTTAACCACATGTTTTTGATATTGTCTTGACTTGCCTTTTTGCTCTTTTTACTGAAAAAGTGGGTCTTTTTGTCATCTCTTCATAAAGAAAGATGGCAATCTCTTCTTTGGACACATGAGTATGGTTGCCAAACTAATGTCTCATGGATGAATGATCTGTTTGTCTTTAGGTAAGCGACATCTCTGTGGAAATAAAGAGATAATACCAGAACCAGAAAAGTCTAGCTTTATGTCCCAATTCATATATATACACATATATATATATATATATATATATATATATATATATATATATATGTATGTATATATATATATACATATATATATATATTGCTTATGTGACACTAGACAAGACAATTAAGCTTTCACTGCCCCCAAATAAGTTGCTAAGAATATAAGTTTATACTAATATCAGTTAACTCACAGGGCTTTTGTGAGGATAAAATAAGATCATAATTACATAGCACATAAGGCAAAGTCTGATATATAATAAATGATATATTAGGGCTAGCAATTATCATAATAATTTTATCCCCTTCATTCCCTCTCTCATCATTGTTGTGAGACAGTTGGTAGTGCAATGAAAATAGAATGCTTAAAGTCAGGAAAACATCAGCTCAAATTCATTCTTACTAATCAATTCTTACTAATTCAATTCTTTCTAATGCTAATCACGTAGCACTGGGCAAGTTATTTGACCATTGCTTGTCTCAGTTTTGTTCAACATCCCTGGGGACAACAAAAACAGTTACCTACCAGGTTATTGTGACTATCAAGTGATACTATAATATTTGTAAAAAAGTGCTTAGCATTGTACCTAATGCAACTTAGGTGCTCTATTAATGCTTATTCCTTCCCTAATTTCCCTTTAATACAGGGGGTTCCTTTCACAGAGTAATGAATTCAAAGTTTATATCCCGAGCATAAATCCTAGGTAAGAATTATAGAAGGACAGTGAAGAAACTGGCCAAGATAAAAAGAGTTGATTTGTGTAAATCTTTTTGAAAATTTTTAAGAGCTATTAGAATGTATAAACATCATCATCATCATCATCATTTAATAAATGAATAGCATTTGGAAAATTATGTTTTACTTTTTTTTTAATGATCCTAAGCCATCCCCTCAAATAAAGGTACATTTTATTAAGATTAGTATTCTTCCATGATACAATATGACTGTCAATCATGGAAAACAATGTATGAAGAATCCAAATAGTGAGTGTCTCTTATGAGAGAGAGAGAAGAATGACAGATGATCAGGTGTTATGCTTATTTTCACTAATAATGTGGGATTTACAGAAGGACATAAATGAAAGTTGCACAGAATAAGGAGTCATCTATGATCCATGATAGTCACCACTGAAGATAGCAGATATATAAAAGATTTATCAAATGAATTTAGTTACATAACAGAAAACAATTACAGGAATATATATCTATATCAATATTTATATCAATATATCTACAAATATCCATATATACATGTAGACATGCACATGCATGCATACATAAGATTTTATCTATATAAATACAAACATTCATATATATATATATACACATATGTATATATCTTTACACATATATCTATTTTTATTACTATCTATTTCTCTATGTATCTATCTATAGAAAGAGAACAAATTCCATAAAATAAATAAGAATTAAAGAAAAATACCTCCTTTCATTTCATTATAGAAATCAGGTTGGATAGTTGTGGTGTATAATATTATTTCTCCCAAATATGGTACCGGTTTTGATATATTTTAACATGTACTTTATCTTCTCTGTTTTTTTTTCTTATCGTATGGTAACATTTCTTGAGTGAGGAAGTACATTTGCAGGCACACATGTAGGAAATGAAATTACAAAATTTATCAAAAAAATCTATTTTTAAGGATCTAGAAGGCTTGTATTTCATATTTAATGTAGATTCCTATGGCCAGCAAGTTACACAAAACACCTAATACATATATAGCATAAGGGCATGATTTCTATACCATTTGTAGGGAGAAACAGATAGAGTCAGAGAACAAAAAGGCCTCCAGATCCTGCTTATTTACTCTCGCGGAAAATAAAATAAAAGAGACAATGAACGATATGAGATAATGAAGAGGACACTGGACATGAAATCAGGAAACGTGAGGTTCAAATCCTACTTGGATTCTGGAAAAGTCATTGAATTCTTTTATACTTCATTTTTTTCTCCTTTATAGAAGGAAAAGATCACATATAATTTCTTTCTTTTAAACAAAACCTATTACTAAATAATTTAAATAATCTTTTTTTTTTGAAAAGAATGAAGGAATAAAGGAACAAAGGCAAGAAAGAAGGAAAAGAGGGAAAGAGGAAGAGAAGATATAGAAATAATGACAAACTACATACAGAAATACAAGGTAAAGATCTATACCAATGCTGGCTGTCATCTCTTTACTTAAGTCCTATAGAATAAAAAGGTTTCATGACTTGACCCGGAGTGGAATTCTAATATTTCTCAATAGTGGTTCTTCTCCCCAGATATTCTTGGTTTCACTGCAAGTGCTCTATTTATTATCCTGCTGCTCAGATATAAAGCATTTTTTAAAATAAATGCAAACATATTAAAACCCAAGAGTGGAAGAAGGGGAAAACCTTTACTTAAGGAAAATTTAAGAGAAGACAGAAATAAGTCATAAGAAGGGGCTTTCATCTCCACTACTGGAGAGAATACTCCAATCAATGAGGTCAAGGATCCATCATAAGTACTGAAGGACAGCATAGAAGCTTGCCAAAATTACTGTTGAAATAAGTTAGAATGATATTTTTGTTCTTTGTCCTGGGATGTGGGGGGAAAATCACATAATTTAGAAATGCCCTATCTCCTGTTCTCCTTCCATCTTACAATTCTAGCTCTTTCTCATGAAATCAATTTTCCCTTGGGATTGAAAATATCTTAAATGGGAACAATTTCTTCTTAAGAAGCAGTTATGGTTGTGGCTATTAATGATTTATAGATTTTGGTCAGATGCCATTTTAATGCAAAAGAAAAGACAGAACATACAGACTATATTAATCTTCATAATTGCTTCTTTTGTAACAAATAGAACAATTTTAGTTATTATCATGGATCTTTTTTAAAAGAAAAAAGCCACTCACACATTTGTCTATACACACATGTGTATGTATTATATGTTTATATATGCACACAAATATTTTGAAAATCTCTCATCTACTTTATCCATGAAAGTCTATATGATACCAATTTTAAAGAAAAGAGTTTGGCATTTGGAATCTGAATTTTTCACTCTGTCAATACTCCTCTTCCTAATGGTTTCATTTGTCCCTGGAGATGGAAACTCATCCATTTGCAAATTGAGCTCCTTATGTATTGCTGATTTCCATAGCTGGAATGATGGTTTGCTGCCTTTGGTGATGAAATAAATTCCCTGCTTTATTGAGTGAACAGCATCAGGCAGGACGCTATTCTCAAGTAACCCATACTGAGCTGCTAATGCTGAGATCTTCTAAAGCACACAACTCTCCTTGCTTAAGCACACACGCACACACACACGCACACATGCACAAACACACACACACACACACACAGCTGACCACACCTGGGAAGGAAACTGTAGCTTATTCTTTTCATCATCTTAACTAAAGCATGTGAGTTGCCCAATACTTTTCTAGGCCCCAAGCATGAAACCAGATTAATGAATAAACCATAAGTAGAAAATCTTTATTATTACATATAAAGGTCAAGGTTATTACTAATGGTATTTAAATGAACTTACCTTCTTCAAATGATGTGTTTTTCATAAAATTCAACTTGTAATAGTGAAGATAGATACTGTCCAAACCAGAAAGCTTGGGTTCAACTCTATCAAATACCTTTGAGATCAATGTAGAAGTCGTGTGACTTAGTGATCAATAATTTAGTAAATCCAGTAAGATGTTCTATGGGGCATGTTCCATAGGACTAGCACCTCTGGTGTGAGAACTTGCCACACACTTTTCAAAGTTGTTCACCCACCTTCTGTGTCTACCTAATTCACCTCCCTCTTACCTATGACTGCAAGAAGTATGAACTTTGGCCACCCCTGGGTAAACCCTCTCAGGTGATAGGTTAAACTAAGATAAGGGTAATTGATAGACCTCAAACTTGTCCACGAGGTGGGGCCTATCTAACCCAAGCATGTGAAGACTTTTCCAGAATAATAGGTATATGAAAATAATGTTGTTCAATCACCATGAAGGCAGCTGATACAGGAACTGTGCAATTCTTAGAGTTTGATCAGACATCAAAGATGGCAGAGTCATCTAGTAGATCCTAGGTCACGGCCAGTCATCTTTACCTTTGTCCTGCACTTTGGAACCCAAAGAGTGTGGGAAAAAAGAGTGAGGTTGATAAATTTATGCAAACCTGCCTCACTTAAATTCAATTCAGGCTAAAATCAAGACACCATCAATACTGACATGGGTCCTCTTTGAAAGCAGAAAACAAAGGACAACATAACAATAGCAAAGGTGCAGACTGACCTTGGGAGAGCAGCTTCTTTGAATAAGCTATTTACAGCAATGAAATCCCTTGATTAATCCCTATCCTTTATACTGCCAAAGCAGTTTCAAATCTTTGAATCACAGGACAATATCATAAAGGTAGAAGAGGTCTAAGAGGTCAGAATGTTTAGACAATCCATTTTACCTATGAGTAACTAAGGCCCTGTGACTTTCAAAGATTGTTTAAGGCATCACAGTTACTTCAAAATAATGCCTCTGACTCCAAAAGTATGATTTTTGTTGTTGACTGTCCTTGGTTTCCAAGAGGACCAGTGACATCCAGGTAGCATCTTGACTTGCATATGAATTGGATTTGAATGAGGCAGAGTTGTTCAAAGTTGCCAACCTCACTCTGTTTTCCAGAGTCATTACAGTCCAGTGAGAAGACAAAACTCAGGAGAACTGGCAATGACCCAGGATGCAGTGGATGATCTTGGCACCATTGTTGTCTGATAAAGTTCTCAGTGTTCTACAGTCTTTGCTACAGCTGCCTTTCTGATCTTTGGAGCAAATTGTTTCCATCTATATGTTCAGACCAGGAAAGTCTTCACATACTTGGGGTAGACATCACCTCGGCTTTCCAATGGGTTTAAGTTTAACATGTCTGATGAGAGGATTTACCTAGGTGTAACTGCTACACATGCAAGAGTAATACAATCATTCTCCTAAGGTCTTCACATAAAAACCAAGGGAAAATGAGGAATAAAAATAACTTAGTTAACATCACAAGCTAGTTAAGGACTGAAGTTGGAAAAAAGTGCATAATCCTTCACTCATAGAGGGTAGTTCTTTCCACAGTACAAAACAATTCTGAGCAGTTTCAGTTAAACATAGTTAAGGTGGATGCTGAGAGATTGCTATGATTGAAAGTATTAGGAATTTCATGAAAGACTTGAATTAATTTCTAAAAGACATAGTTTCCAAATCTATAAGTAATTAGAATCTGAGAGGGACTGTTAATATAATTCATGATGGAACCAAGATCCAAAACAAGATTTTGATAAGCTAGAGTTTGGAGGTAATTTCATAAAATACAATTGCAAAATGATGACTGTTAATTTTTATACTTGAATTTAAAGGAAAAAAGTGAATAATTTCACTGGTTCTGGACTGGGGAGTCAGAGGAAAGATAAAAGAGCAAAGTGGATTTCCAAGCAAGGCAAACCCAATATGAGTCAAAAATATGACACTGACAAAAAAAATGCTAATGAAATCCTCAGCTGCATTAAGTCATAGTATTAGAATTAATAACCTCCTTATATTCTACCTAAGTCAGACTATGTCTGGAATGTTGTGTGCAGTTGATGGCTGGGCCTTTTTTTGTTGTTATTTCACTTTTCAGTCATGTTTGACTCTCTGAGACTCCATTTAGGGTTTTGTAGGCAAAGACACTGGAGTGATTTGCCATTTCTTTCTTTAGCTAATTTTACAGATATGGAAACTGAAACAAAGTGAAGTGACCTGCCCAGGTTCACCCAGAAAGTAAGTACTTAAGGCTAGATATGAACTCAGTAAGAGAATTCTTCTTGGTTTCAGGACCAATGTTCTATTCTCTGTACCACCTAGTTACACAGTACCACCCAGCTTACCTAAAAGATCCATGACTATGGGCAAGCAACTTACCCTCCTTGTGAGCAAGTTTCTTCATTTATAAAATGAGGATCATAATTGTTATATTTCTCTTGGGATCAGATGGATGGTATTAGGGGCTTAAAGAGAACAAAGATGAAAATGTTTTGTAACCTTCACGGGCTAAGTTGTTCTTCCTGTTATTCAATCATTTCTTTCCTGTTCAGCTCTCTGTGGCTCTATTTGGAGTTTTTTGGCAAAGATACCAGAGTGGTTGGATATTTCCTTCTCTAGATCATTTTACAGATGAGGAAACTGAGGTAGACAGAGTGATATGGCTCTCTTCGAGTGACCCAGCTAGCAAGTAGCTGAGTCAGATTTCAATTTGTCTTCTTGACTCCAGCTTGATGCTCTTTACACTGCATTCCCTAGCAGCCCAACATAGGTGTTGTCATTATTTTTCCTTGCAAAGATAGAATGAAATTAATATTTTTTTTAAAAAACTAAGGTTCAGAATTTCTTAATTTGTTTTATGTAGCATCATTCTTTTGTCTGCAGCAGTATATAAAGAACAGATGGTAAGGAAAAAGTCATTGTGCCAAGCCTACCATCCCTGGCAGGTGAAGGAGAGATTGATTCTAAGCTTGGAATGTTCTACCTCCTACATTGCAACTTTGTAGTCCCTAAGGTCCTTCAAAGCTCATCTTGCTAGGTAATTCCTAAGTGGAACCTTTGCTGACTTTTGCACACACACACACACATACACACACACACATACACACACACACAGACACATTTGCCAGAATTCTTCACTTTCAATTTATTTTACATGTACTTTTCATATGCTATCTCACAGTAGGATATAGCACCTTGAGGAGAGGGAAATGGTTTGATAACTGTTGATTTGGTTTATCTAATCACAAAACAATATCTTGATTTCATTTGTGTATTGATTAATCTATTAATAAATTAATTTATCCATTCATTCATTTGGGGGGGGTAACAAATCTGTCCTTTCTTTGATATCTGGAATTGTCATTTAAGAAACTCCCTCTTCCAGGGGGAGATCAGTATAAAATAAAGCCTTAGACATGTTTTTTTGTTTTGCAAAATTTAAGTTTTCATAAAGATTGGCTGAATTGGATTGAATGATTGAATTGAATTGAACTCAATTTCTTTGTTTTATATAGAGTGAATCAAAATCAGTGAGACATATAATATGACAAAGGTGCCTCTATTTCAACAACTATTAGTCAATCACTAGTTGATGATTTTGTCAAAGATTCTTAGACTCCTTCTTGTTTCATTTTCCATGAGAAAGCGGCATCCTCATTAACATATATATAAAGTTTAAAGGCAGAAGTCATCAGTGAAAAAGGTATACCATCAAGTATAATGACAAAATAATAAGGTCTGGAAGATCTTTGTCAGGTATAACTCAGGTTAAGAGGTCTCATGTTTTATGATTCTCTGATTAGAAGATAATCCCCTTGGACCTTCTAGATTTAGAACAAAAGAAAATCAAACACTATATTGAAGAGAAGCTATCTGGAGAACATAACCCTCCGCACAGACCTAGCAAAGGTATAGACTGTCAGTTGAAAAAAGGTTATATTTTCCTGACTTTGGAGAAGAAGTGGAAAGAATAATGAAATGGAAACACAAAAAAATGAGTTTTTTCTCAGTTTTAGGTAGCTAGATGATGGAATGGATAGAAAGCTTTAATAAGTGATTAGTTTTCATTTCTACATTAGCTGTGAGAAACTGAAGAAAGGACGAAAGGAACATTACAAAAAAGATCCTCTTTGCTTGACATTTTAATAGCTGTTCTGAGTTCTTGATAAGGTGCTTTTTTCCTTATAAAAGCTAAATAAAGAATCAGGGAAACCTGGGTTTAAATACAGATTTTAGCCTACACAAATGAAAAGTCTAGGTTAGTTCATAGATGAAGACATAAAACTAACTCTTCATTATGTTATAATTAATTTGCAATCATCTCTCTGAGATCAAGTCCAATTCATCCTTCTATATCTAGCTCTTACATATTTTTTTCCCCTTTCATCTCCCCATTAGATTCTGCACTCATTCCTTTACAGACAGGGTCATTTTTTTAATTGTATTTTGTTTGGCTTTTGTTTTTGTTTTCTTTCTTTTTTTGCCTTCTTGTATCTTCGTGCTTTAGGCAGTGTCTGGTTCCACAGTATATATTTAACCTATGTACAGAACTATCAATAAGGGAACTTATTTCAAAATATTTTTATTAAATACATATTATAAAAAGAAAATGTTCCAGGTTAAGAATATCTCTTCTATGTTTCTATAACCTTCCACTAAAATTCAAAGTCTAATTTTTTTCTACTTTAGTGAGACTGCTCCTGAGATGCAACCAAACAAATCCATTGTTAAGTCTATTTCAAACCCTTTCAACTTGGTACTACCCTCTGTCGATCTCAATCTGGTGGTCTCATCACCTTTTGCTATGATGAGGAAAATAATAGTGTATGGCCACATTTACTAGACACCCTTCTAGGGTGCGGCCCTGTCCTTAAACTCTATCACAAACTTTACAAATGTTTGCCATTCTCCTCTGGGTAACCTCCCCTACTTCCTAACCTGAAACCTTCAAGTATCGCTTATCTCCAATCAAACCCTCTCCCCAAGGTGTTCTTAAACTCTGTTCCTTGCTTCACTTCCCTTGGTACAATTTTAATTTCCTTTTGACTCAGCTACCAGGCTCCCGATCAATACTGTATGTTCCTCATTCTCTTTCAGATTGCTTCTTAAACTGTAGGTTTTTTGGCTCTCAAAGGGAATTTAATCTTTTCCTTCTCCAATAAAAGCAGTTGAAGTTTTAGCTGAATCCCTCTTTTTCATACTTCCTCCTTGGTGGACCATCCCATGCCCCATCACTTCAGGTAATAGTTGTCTCCTTTAATTATGCCAGTAAAAAGGAAATGGAAAGATGGCAGACACAACTAGATCCTGAAGACCAATACCTTAGGTGAGGCTGTGATATAGGCAGCTGAAGCTGCTTTGAAATTTTAGAGCAAATGCTGCCATGGAAGATGAACAGTTTAAAGAGCTGAGGTCTCCTAATTTTGTTTCCAAACAAAAGTCAAGCAACCACAAACACACAAAAAAGGGAAAGAGATAGACAGAGACAACAATACAGAGAGGAAGAGAGAAAAAACCAAGACAGAAACATAGATAGAGACAGAAAGGAGAGAAAAGAAAGAGAAAGAGGTGAAGGCAGAGAGATAGAGAGAGTAGAGAGAGAGAGAGAGAGAGAGAGAGAGAGAGAGAGAGAGGCAAAAACAGAAAGAGAGGGAGCAAGAGAGAGATACAGAGGAAGTTAGACTCAGAGACAGAGAGAAAGAGAGACTCAGAGATGGAGAGACAGAGACAGAGACAAGAAGGAGAGATAAGAAAAAGACAGAGACAAAGAAAGAGATGAACAGAAAGACCAGAACCAGAGAGGACAGAAAAAGAGAAGAGGGGAGGGAGAAAGAGAGAATAGCTGGACTAAGACTAATGTGTTGGATTACCATGATTCTCATTTTCCTCTGGGGGGATAGTGTATAGGATTTCAGATTCAATAACAAACATTTATCATACACTTACACTGTGGAAGGCATTGAGGATATAAAGGGGGGGAAATGCACAGTTTCTGTCCTCAAGGAACAAACACAAGGAGTACAGTAAACAACTGTCATTAGCTAGCATTTTCCTACACTTGCAAGTATTCAAGTATTTTTCATATCCTATCTTATTTCCTCTTCAAAGCTACCCTGTAAAAGGAGTGCTATTTTCAGTACCTTAATTTCATCGATGAGGAAACAGAGACCAACAAAAGGTAAAAATATTCATTTGGCATCACACAGCAAATTTGAAAGAGAATTTGAATTCCTGTCTTTCTGATTTCCATTTCAGGATCTGGAGATCTGACATCCTCCAGTTACCTGTAATATAAAATAATATCAATGGATCACTAGGATTAGAGTCTAGAAGACCTGAGTTCAAAACCAGCTTCACATACTTACAAGTTATGTGAGCCTGGGGAAATCAATTAACCCTGATGGTCTCAGGTTCCACACATGTAAAATGAACTGGGGAAGGAAATGCTAAACCACTCCTGTTCCTATCCTAAGGAAACCCTAAATGAGGAAATAGGAAATTGGAATTGGTTGAAACAATTTAAAGCACTAACAAAATCATGATTTCAGTAAGGAATGAACAAGAAAAACAGGGGCTTAGGAACAGCCTTGAGTAGGATCTAGGTCATCAAAATGGTGGACAGCCTTCTAGGCATGTGGGGTATTTTTGGAGAAGGTTTGCAAACAAGTACAGGATTACCTTGAAGAGAGAACTTTAAGATGATTTGTTGTAATTGTTTTCTGTATTGCTTTTGATGAATGTTAGAAGTTGGGAATTCTATAATATTCTTCAAAGAATTTTCATAATAATCTATGAGGTATAATAAAGTATGACTATTCCTTTGTTCCAGAAAGCCTTAGATTCAAATCTAGCTTTCAAGGGCAAGGGCAGCTAGATGGTGCAGTGAATAGAGTACTGACCTTGAAGTCAGGAGGACAAGAGTTCGATTCCAGCCTCAGACACTTGCCATTCACTAATTTGGGTGAATCACTCAACTTTGATTGCCTCAAATCCAGGGTTATCACCACTTGTCCTGATCCATATCTGGCCTCTGGACCCAGATGGCTCTGAAAGACAAAGTGAGTCTAGGTTCTTAGCACAGCAGCTGCTCACTCAAATCTAATTCATCTTCTTGTCATGGCATCACTTCCCTGATGTCATGGTCTTCTTGGAGAATGAAGGAAAACCATTATTAACTTTTTGACCCCATTCGCTTTGTGTCCCTCAGTACCTTAATTAATAACTAGTTCTGCCATGAAGACTTTAAGGGAAGAACTAAGCCTGCCTCAATAGGTGGAGTTTCTTCAGCCAGAAGTTCTTTATGTAAATCATTATTTATTCTTCATTTTCAAAGAGATGAAAGGAAAGGAAAGGAAATCCTAGACTGATGTATTGACTTTCACATGAATTGGATTTAGCGAGACAGGGTTGTACAAAGCCACCATTCTCTCCTCTCTTCCAGAGGCATGGAAGTCCCGTGGCAAAACAAAAGTCAAGACAACTGGTGATGGCGTAGGATGGAGTGGATGATCATGATGGTTTACAGGTCTGAGCAAGCTCTAAGCATTCCACAGTGCCTGCCTCAGCCTCCTTCATGAGCATTTAAAAATTGTTCTTCTCTACCAATTCCTCAAGCTTGACTACCCACAAAATATTAATGATCAGTTTTAGACCAATTCCTTACCTTCATTTATGTACTCTTAGGACCACTCAGAATTGAGCATCAGGTAGAAATCAAATGGGAATGCGCTACCCAAAAGCCCTCACACCTGAAGTGTGAACACTTCATGCAAGCGAAAATTTCCCTGTTCTAAGAAAATCTCAGGCTCATCCCCATCTTTGTGGAAGGCACTGTGTTAAGGTGTATGCTGGGAATTGACAAAAGATTAAACAGTTTCTTCCTTGAAGGGTCTCACATTTTTAAATCCCATTAGGAGAGATAACATATAAACTCATGTACCTATATTTATACACACACTTGCAAAATGCATATAAGGTAATTTGGCATGGACAAATATGATTTCTACTCTGGGAGAAGAGAAAAAAGCCTTAAGCCCACATACTGAAAGGGAAATAATATTACAATGAAGCCCCTGACCATCATTATCAAAACAGCATGAAACAAATTCACAATCCTGCCTTTATCTCTTTTCTGAACATTTTTTTCAAAATGCAGCCAGGGCCTTAAACTGAAGAAATAAATAGGATTTATCAATAATAAAAATATTAAGACCTGTCCTCTGTGAAAGGAATTATGCTAACTACTAGAGAAATGAAAACAAAAAAGAAAGATACTGACCTCAAATAGTTTAAAATCTAATGGGGGAATACAACACTAAAACGTGAGGTCGTGATGGCAAAGAAATTTCAAGAGTATTGATTGAGAATTCTAAGAGGTCGAAAATGATTGCTGCGGAAAAGTCAGAAGTTCTCTTGTTGTTTTTCTGTCATGTCTGAACATCCATGCACCCCTTTGAGGTTATTTTAGCAATGATGATAGGATGATTTGCCTTTTCCTTCTCCTTCGTTTTTTTTCAGGTAAGGAAACTGGACTAATGAGAGTTAATTAATTTGACCAGGATCACAGTGTCTCAGCCCAAATATGAACTTCTTTCTTCCTGGCTCCCGGACTGCTATAGCACCTAGTAGTCCACCAGTTGGGAAATGAGAAGATATCTAAGGAAATGGCTGTCCTTTCTCTTTAAATATTATGGGTCCATTATTAAATCAGAGGAGTGACGAATGCTGATGAAATATGAGTAATTAGGCTATTGAAATCTTGTTTATTGGGGTATGATGGAGGGCAACTAGATGGGAAAGTGGGATAGAATACCAAGAACACTCATCTTTATGAGTTCAAATATGGCCTCAGAAAGTAGAGATTTTATTCTGGACAAGTCATTTAACATTATTTGCCTTAGTTCCTCATTTGTAAAATGATCTAGAGAAGGAAATGGAAAGTTATTTCAATAATTCTGCTAAGAAAACACCAATTTGGGTCAGAAAGAGTTCAATGTGACTGAAACAATAGAAATATAACAAAAGGTAGAGAAATAAAAGAAAGTCAAAATGGATAGAAGCAGGGAAATTCTATTAAAGGTCATTCCACCTCATGTCTCAAATCCAGTCTGGAGTGATGTAGTTCCAAAGGCACTGAATTTAGAAAAAAAGAATTTGGTTTACAAACCAAAACTCCTTAAAAACTTCTTACTCCATTTTAAGATGAATATCTTTGATATCATCACTTTAATTCTCTTCCATCTCCCAGTTTTGCCAATGGCAAAATAAAAGGATTGGACTGAATGATCCTTTCATTTCTTTGCAACTTAACTCTAAATAAGCTTATCATCTAGTTAAGTTTACCACACCACAACCTCCATGAGAGCAAGGAAAGTGTTTTACTCAAAATCCCATTTCTCCTACATAATTCAGAGTAATAATTCCCATGAAATAAATAATATTTCTTTAATATCTTGTGACAGGTAAAATATTTAGCCTGGCTGATCAGTAGCTTATTAGCCAGAATGACAAGATCATAGAATTCAGAGCTAATCTCCTTCAACAACCCCCTTGCTATCTCCTCACTATCTAGGTGAGGAAACCAAAGCTCAAGAGATTAGATGATGTTACCAAGGTTCAAGATGGAGCAAGTATCACACAGGATTTCACTACAACCCCCTTAACTCCAATGAGTATTTCTGCCATTACCCCTAGGCATTTGATAGGATTCAGAATTCCTCTTTTTAAAATTATTTTTAATCACTAAAATTAATTGTTTTGAAATTTAGAAAGAAATCTAAAACATTCAGGAAAAATGACATTTCTTTTGGGATTATTTTATAGTTCTGTTGATAAAATTAATAGTTACTGAAGGTGTCAGATTTAGGGCCTTATTTCTACTCCCACTCAAGTCTGAATCACATTCGTTAGAATAGCAAAGTCGGCTATCTATAGGCACATGGTATGGTCAGTTTTCAACAGATTCTTTTTTGCAAGTGTGAAATAAGTAATAAAAATATCTTCAATTTATATAACACCTTTCAATCCTAATGTTCTCTCTATTCTATATAAGGCTAATTCCCACCCTCCATCCCCATGTGAAACTCCCACTGATCTATCTGCAATCCCAGGGATGTATCTCAGAATTACATTTGGGGAAAAGAAAGAAAGAAAGAAAAAAATTTAATAGGGTTTTAGGAAGAAATCAAACTAAAAAAGACATTGTTCAAGCTCGCCACAAGTAATAAGAAAAAGCTTTTTATATCATATATTGATATTGCTGCAAAAGCAACATTCTAGACTTCTCTCTCACCCCATTCCTGAAAAAGATATGCATTTATTTTCCATTTGTATAACCTGTCCATATATTTATTTATCTGGTTGTCTATCTATTCTTGTGTTTATCCACATTGATTTTTCAGATAGATTATTCTTGATATCCTGATAAATTACATGAATTCAGGGATGATTTCATTTTTGTCTCTGAATCCCCCAACACAACAGAGATTTTGATACTGTGAAGTTACTTAATAAATATGTTGATTTATTTTGCAATTAAGTATATATAGATTCCAATTGCCAATAAGGTAACCCCCATCCCTACTCCAGATTTCCTTTGACCTCTGAGATCAAATGTACAATGTGCTATTTATTTAAAGCCTTTCAGAACCCAGCCCCCTCCTACCTTTCTAATCTTCTTAATCCTTATTTAGATGGGACAGTGGATAGAGGACTGATCTTGGAGTCAGGAGGAGAGGAAGTCAAATCCAACATCTGACACTTGCTATCTGTGTGAGCTTGGGCAAATTAACCCTGATTGTCTCACATTCAGCCATCTTCAGTTGTCCTGATTCATATCTGAAGGAGATGACTCTGGTGAAGAAAGTGAGGCTGGGGGCTTAGTACAGCACACTGTCACTCAAATTCAATTCATGTGCTTGTCATGGCATCACCTTACTGATGTCATGGTCTTCTACTAAAATGTAGGGCAAACATTCTTCTTCTTCTTCTTCTTCTTATTATTATTATTATTATTATTATTATTATCATCATTATCATTACTCCTTACTCCACAATGTGCAGTGACAATGGCCTCCAGGTTAATCCATGAACAGGAAATTATATTGGTAGGCGCTGGACATTGACTTTGGCCATTCTGGAATATTTTCCCTCCCCCACTCTGAGTATTGATTTCCCCAGCTTTATATATATATATATATATATATATATATATATATATATATATATATATAATCTAAGATCTCACTTTCCCACTTGCTATTGGACAGCTCTCCAATCTCTCTTAATTCTAATGCATTTTTTATGTTTAGAATTTCCTGAATTCACAAATATAGCTATACATCTGCATTAGTGTATATATATATATATATATATATATATATATACATATATATATAAACATACATGTGTATGTTTATATATGTATCAATCTAACTAAAAATTTGGAGATAAAGAAATAAATGTGACTATTTTTATAAATATTGAGGGAGGGAAGAAGTCAGAAATTCTCTCTTTTTGCAGAGAAGATTCCTAAATCACAGTACATGGCTGCCAATCTATTGACTCCACTATCCCACTCTGACCATTAAGTCTGGCCCTAAAATTAACAATGCAAAGAATTATGGAGAAAAGGACTGGACACAGATTTTGCAGCTTGAAAGGACATTATGATAAAATGCAACTACTGTAAGTTTTTGGACAAATGATAAAGAGAGAATAGGGGTTCAGAGAAAGATTGTCACTTGTCTAAGATGGCACAGGTATTAAAAAAAGAATGACTTGAGCTGAAGATCAAAGACATCATGGTGCAGCTAATTTTAAATTGAGAAGACTTATTCAAATCCCATCCTCAATGATTATTGACTGTAGCACTCTAGAAATGATCCAATACATCTGTGCCTCACTTTCCTCATATATAAAATGTGTGGATTTGAACTGATGATTCCCAAGGACAATTCCAACTTTAAGTCATCAAGTCTATGATCAGTGATTCACTAGAAAGGTTATTCCCATCAGCACAAAACCAAAATGAAATGGGTACAAGGATAAATGTGAAAGATGAGGAAACTCGTTGATACCTCAGAAATAGAAATATATTAGTTCATTGCATCAAGGAAGACAGATTAAAAAGATTGTGTCTTTTTTTAACTTATTATGCTAACTTAGTCAAGTCATTTGACAAAACCAAATCTTGTTTCTTCCTCTTTTAAATGCAATTGCAATAGATGACCTTGAAGATTGTTTGCACTTCTTGTATTCTATGAATTTCTGAAGAACCATTCAAAGAGCTTTGTGGTTTCCTAAACATTCTGCAGAAATAAGAGCACCTGGATAGAAGCAAGGAAGAAGTAGCACAATCAACATTAAAAAAACAGTTGAATCAGAGAATTAATAACAAAAATTAACAAAGAGAAGCTAGCGTGTCAGAGGTAAGAGTGACCTTGGAATGCAGGATATCAGAGTTGAGCGAGAACATAGAACAACAGATCTGGGAGGGGTCATAATACCCAGGATGCAAAACAACTGGAAGTGACCAAATTATTGTATATAGTAGCAGCAATACGTTGTTAACGTTTTCTTAAAATAATAACTGTTTTGAGAGCAACATTGAGCAAATAAATCATTTTGACTATTATAAATACTTAAAGTAACTACAAAGGACATATGAGGGAAGAGAAAGAACTGATAAATAGATCTAGAAAAATTTCACCATTCTATACATAATTGTGTCTAATGATAGTCATTTCTAGGATGGTGAAGAGGGGAGAAGAAAAATTTTAAAAATTGCATAACATTCTTCTATATTTAAAATGAATAGAAAATTAAACGTGAGGAAGAAAGAAAAATGAAATTTACAAAACATATTTCAAAGGAATAGAAAGTTATACCTAATAGACTTGCACTTTCATGTCCAATCATATTTTAAAATTATACTATATTATTAAAATGTTTGTTTCATTCCATAAATTAAAAATAAATAATTTTTGAAGGAACTGGAAGTAACCAAAGAACTAAGACATTTGGGGTGAAGTGGGTATCCTACTGGTCCTAGAGACAGATAATATTATGCTGAAATACAATCTGATACTCTCTCAGTATATGACTCTGGGCAAGTTTGTTTGCCTCAGTTTCTTCAGTTGTAAAATGGAGGCAATAGAGGGTAGATATGAGGATGAAATAAGGTAATATTGATAAATATTAGATCTTGCAACACATCAGATGCCAACTAGTAGAATTTCAAAGATGAAAGAGATCATAAAACTCAGAATTTCAGGACAGGGTTATTAGACTGAGATGAAAGGGAGATTTGAGCTCATACAGTTCAATCCAAGATGATAAAGTTCAGAAATAAAGCCCAGAAAGGTTAGAACTTAGTTTTCTGCCTCCCACTGGAAAGGAGTCTCCCAGCCACCCAACAAAGAAGATGTCTTTATTTCCTAATTCCTTCTCTATTTAAAAGGATTATTACCAAACCCATTGAGGGACAATGTAGCCAATGACCATGTACAAAGTTACTGATTCATCAAAGTTTAGTGAATTGAAACTGATTTTTTCATTAACTTGAAGAAATTTTGGTTTTTCCTTGAAGAGTTTTCCAACTGTACATAATGTCCATGGATTCATGAATACTATATATTTGAAAACTCTGGATTGCATGATGTATGCCTATTGACCTGGACTCATGGGAGATTTCAATTATCATTGTTTAGGATTTCTGATCCATTTAAGTGTTTACCTAAAAAGAAAGAACACTTACTAGGTTTCTCAGTCATTGTGGATGGAAATATGGTAGATTGGGAGAGATTCTGGATATTAAAGTGCTGCGGGTCAGCAGGAGTACCCACTAATCAGAGCTATGTACCAATCATTGGGGCACGTTATAGTATCTTTCTCATTATTTTCTCCATTTAAAGTTCTGAATCTATCCAATATCATGATAAAACAACATCTTTGTTCTTTTCTTGCTTGCATGGCGCAGCAAGGACCAGTAGGCTTTAAACAAGCAATTTCCTACTTCAATCCACACTATGCTTTTGAGTCAATTAAAACTTTTTTTTGCTAGTTTCCACATTAAATTTCTTTTCATGCTCCCAGCAAATTTGTAGTTATAACAAAGAAAGTAAAAAGACCAAAGGTGAGGTGTATGTGTGTGAGTGTGTGTGGGGGAGAATATTGATGATGAGTAACAATATGTGGCATTCCCTACCTGTAGTCATCACCTCCTGGTAAAGATGTGGGAGAAGATGAAGGAAAAAAAAAGTTTTATTCTCAATTAAGTAGAAACAATGTCTATCCTACATTGGTTTGAGTGTTCCAGATAAAAGAAATTCTTATCAATTTTTCATGAAGGAGGATATAGAATTCTCCCTATTTGGGGGACTTGAGGCATTGATGTTTCCTACTCCTGAGAATTATTTGAAAAATGAATGGGTTTGAGGAAAGGAAAGATGATTAGTCTCAGAGAAGGTCATACTGCTTGGGGAATTTAACCTTTCTTTGAAACTGATGACCAAGCCCTGTTTGATTTTAAAATATAAAAGTTCTAGGAGCTGATATGTCATCATGGTTGTTAGAGAATTTACTAAGCTGATGATTTTTTCCATATCTCAGCAGATGACTTGAAGTATCTCTTAATTAAAGGAAAATAAAGAAAAAATAAGGAAAGGAAAAATTATAATTTCCTAGCCATTAGTCTGTAAATGCACTTTTATGAAATTTCAGAGCTTGGCCTTCAGAGAGCCCATGACAGGACCCATACTAAGAACCTTTTTCATCTTATAACACCTGCCAAAGCTTTCCCTTGTCTAGAATGTTTAAAGGAACCAGGATCACCTGCACAACACTATAAGTTATTGGAAAAGAGCACAATTGTAAAATATTACTCATCAAGTTTCTTCACATATAAATCCATGTTTCTAAACTCAAAATGCACATTTATTATTTCAATAGTTATTCAACCACCTTCATATTCTCATCAACTCAGTAATTTTGATCCTCCTGAATTTACAAATGCATACCACATATCTCATAACTCACTATCTTATTCGTAATATATGGGGTTTTTTAGGGGTTATTTTTTGCAAGGCAATGGGGTTAAGTGGCTTGCCCAAGGCCACACAGCTAGGTCATTATTAAGTGTCTGAGATCAAATTTGAACTCAGGTCCTCTTGACTCCAGGGATGTTGCTCTATCCACTGCGCCACTTAGCTGCCAAACCTACATTACCCACTCTACCCTTCTCTCATTCTATCTGCCCCTTCCACTATGTTCTCTGGAATGTCTTCTCCACAATTAATCTATTTGGGCTTGATCCTTACATCCCTTCCCTTACTCACTCATGGTGTCTTCTATTTCTCATTGAAATCTGGATCTCTCCTGATAACACTGAATCCTAAGTTGCTCCTTCTAGTATTTAGTATTTCTTGTACTTTTATTGACTTCTCTCCCCCTCCATCCACCCATTCACTGGTATTGGTTAGAGTCATCTAAATCTTTGCTCCAATGTTTCACTTACAGACACTCCCTACATCACTATGACTCAGTAACCTCTCCTTTGAGGTTTACACTATTCAAATTTATGAATCAATTCACATTCTAGGGACAGTTAGCCATCAAGCCCCAGGATATACACATTCATTTCTCAATGAGTATACTACTACTTCTTTCATTTGATTCTAAATTCTCTGAAATTTGGTTCATGAATGCCTCATTAAACAATGCTCTCTCAAAGGTCATCCAGGAAGTCTTCATTTGTCAATCCTCATTATTCTTCACTTCTCTGAAGTCTTTAGCATGGCTGATCACCCCCTTCTCTCTTCTCCTCCATCCTCCCACTGGTATGGCATTGACTTGCTTGATTCATAGCCTACCAATTTACTATCTTTATAATTCCCATTGTTGCATCTACATTCAAGTCCTTTCCCACAACCATACATGACTTCCATACTATTGTCTGAGCCCTTTTATTTTCTTCTTTTTCAGAAATTCTTAACTACTCTGGTGTCAGTGAAAATTGTCAGTCTGATGAAACCTATTGACAATAGAAGAGAATAATATGTATAAATGCATAAAATGAAAATGCATAGTATTACAAAGGAAATAACTCTTATTAAAATAGTTGACAATATTTTTTAAAGTTCACATATCGTAGATTTTAAAGTTCACATACCTTAGAACCTTTGCATCTATATATCATTTAGTGACTTCACCATTTCCCAGTGGTTCAATTATTGTCTTTAAGAAAAGGATTACTAGATCTATTATTCCTATCTTGCTCCCAAATACCTCAAATGGGAGCTCCTATAGGCATTTCAAATTCCAGAATATTCAAAAAATGAACTGTCTCCACCCCATATAATCTTCCTAACTTTCCTATTAAGATTGTAAACACTGCCATTCTCTTGGTCTTTTAGACTCAAAATCTCAGTCTCATCTTTGAGTCCTCAGTACCATTTACTTCACATATTCAATCTGATAGCTATCTCTCTGCATATTAAGAGAAAGGAGAAGACAATATGTACATTCCATGCCTAGGGGACAGACAGACAATGTACAATAACCAAGACAGGAGAAGAAAGGACATAGGAAATCTCTAACTGGTTATATTAAATGAAATGGAAAGTGTAAGGAGACACAAGGTCAAGTATTGTGTTCAATTCATAAGAAGATTAAGCTTTTCAGAAGCTCCCTCCATCCAGGGAGGCAATCTGTATATAACAAAGAACAAACAACCAAAAGAAAAGGATTCATTGACAATAATCTCAGAGGGACATGTTATCAATGATTCACCAGTATAAATACTTAGCCCCAAAAGGCTTTTATTAATTTATCTTAATAAAAAGACCACCACTCTCTAGGAAAGGAGCCCTGATTCAAGGCAAGGCTTGGTTTTATATTCAATTTGAAAGGCTTGTCCCGCCCCCTTTATGGCAATCATTGGCCAGGGTTAATCTAATTGATACAATCACCCCCATACGCTTTCTCCACCCTGCTCATTAAAGGAATGAATACAGGGAAGTGAGCAGTACCCTCCTTGAGCAGGCACAAATGAGAAGAACACAGACCCTGGGTTTACTCAGAACTAGATAGGGCAGACCTGATTTAATCTCAGGTTTTGATCAGGTTGGGACAAATTCTTTTGTCTTATACTGGCATACCTGCCCATAGACACCAATACAGGCAGACCCCAGTCTTTGTAATGTGAACTAACAGTGTCCCTACACATCCTTGTGAAAACCAAACACCCCCATTCTTCACCAAAGGCATGCACATTAAGCAGAATTAAGAAAGACTTCCTGAAGAAAATGAGATTTTAGCTAAGATTTGAAGAAAACAAAGGAACACAAGAGACAGAGATGAGAAAGAAGATAATTCTAGATAATTATAATTTCTGAAGTTGGAAAATAATCTGTCCTTTGGAGGAGTTGTAAAATGGACTATGCAAAAATGAAAATGTAATAATAGATATTTTCTATTTAGTCCAAAGAGGGGTTTTGTTTTGTTGGTTTGTTGAGAGCTGTTTAATTTGTTTTTTTCTAGATTTATAATTTTATTGGAGTAAGGACAATATGAGTTAGTCTCTTGGAACTCCATTCACTAGAACAAAGTTATACCTCCCCATCATTCTGAAGCTCAGATGATTACCTAATGTTTTGACACTTTCATTGTTTATTTTTTAATCAGGGTTACAGCACCAGTATAGGTGAACTCTAGGGCTTAAAACCAGATTTTTAAAAATCCAATTTTTCTATAAAGGACAAACTGCTGCCTCTCTTATCAGTAGAGATTAATTTAATTAAATAAAGCCTCTTCTACTTAACTTTAAATTTTATTTTATTTATTTATTTTTTGTGATTAAGTGAAAAAAAGAAACTAAGAAGAAAATAATTTCAGTGAAGAGTAAGTATTGGGTGCCACTAACCTCAGAGGTCAACAAAGAGACCAATTCATTCAAGAGAGAAAGAGATAAATTTTCAAGCTAATGGGATATGAGAGAAGGATTTGAAGAGAAAGAAAATAATTACAGATATTGGATTGTAGCCAGGGCACCTAGTTTAATGGTCCGCCCTCCTGACAAGTGTTCTGGGATCTTTAATGGCTACCAGTGGCTGGGATCTTGGTGTTATTTCTCATCAGGAAGATCTATGATCTTTTATCTCACTGAAGTCCAGCAATATTTCTTGCTAGACTAGCATTTTTGCAGATCAGTGCCTTTTACTGCCTTCTGTAGGAAGGATCTATCGTTTGCATTTGGATCTGTCACGTTGTTGAACAGTCTGACAAAGGTCCTCTCGGTGTCTTGTGTGTCTGGACTTAAAAAGAGGAGTCTTACTATTTTTCACCAGATGATCACAAAACCTTGCTCTATGAATGTTTCTGAGAATATGCTGAGGCTATGAGATAGGTAGCGTTTTAGTATGTGTGCATTTTTAGAACATATTCTTGTAACCTCCTCAATATTCACTCAGCAAATCAATGCAAATATATATTTTTTAAATTAAATGCTATAGGTCGGACCCTCTGCTAGTAATTGAGAATACTAAGACAAAACTGATGTTCTCTCTTAGTGTAAATATGCAGCATTCCATCAGTGAAGTCAGGATACCTATTGATTAGGGTTCACAAAGAAGTAAACATAACACCATGAAAAGGTATGATATTTTTTCCAATGCCCCTATATGCCAAAGCAGCACTAGAAACTGAGGCAATCAGAAAAATCCACATACCTGACAACCTCTCATTTAACACTCTGCAGTTCTCAGAGCCATCATCTTTTTTAAGGTAAAATAGGGTTAACATGATTGCACATGAATAACTAATTCAAATTGTTTGCCTTCTTAATAAGAGTTGGAAGAAAGGGAAGGAAGGAGAGAATTTGAAGCTTGATTTAAAAAAGTCATAAAATTCTTATAAGTAACACAGGAAAAATAACATTAAATCTAGTTTTAAAAAGTTATTATCTATATTTTGCTATATATATATATATACATATATATATATTGCATATATATATATATTTGTACTTATTTTTAGAAAATTGCTCTCCCTTACTTGAATGAAAGCCCCTGTGAACAGTGGCTATTATGATTCTTTTTGTATTGTCAGTCAGTCAATGTGTATTTTTAAGTATTCTTTTTGCCTGAAAGGCATTCTAAAAATTGGAGATACTGGATAGCTAGGTGGCAGAGTGAATAGAGAACTGGTCCTGGAATAAGGAGGACCTGAGGTCAAGTCCCGCATCAAACATTTGATGCTACTAACTGTGGGACCTTGGACAAGTCACTTAACCCCATTGCCCTCTCCAAAAAAAATTATGATAAAAAATAAAAATTGGGGATACATAGTGCAGCAAAAAGTCCATTGTTCTCAAGGAAGTCACAAACTGGTAGGAGCAGGGGAGAAAATGTAAAAAATTCTTTATAATAATTTTTAGTTTATATATATATATATATATATATATATGTCATATATATGGAATTAATATGTATATATGGATATAGATCTATATCTGTATCTATATTAAGTCTATATATCCATTTATTATATCCAAAAATAAAATTTATATTTTAAGTCTAAAACAAGGGATAAAATGAGATAATCAGTGATGTGAAGCCATTAATATTCAGGAAAATTGGAAAAGGCTTCTGTAGAAGGTTCGTCTTTAACTGAGACGTACAGAGAGATAGGGAATCCAGAAAACTGAGATGAGGAGGGAGAGAATTCCAGCATGGTGGGCAGTCAATGAAAATATCTGGGGTGGAAGGATTAAATATTTTGTTCAAAAAAGAGCAAGTTTCTCAATGTTTAGAAAAGCTTTTGATTTATAGTAAATATTTTAAAAGTGATTACTTATTCACTGAGTTATGGAGAAAACTAAAGAATCTAAGGGAGAGAAGGAAAGAAGGAGCATATTCTAAAGCTAAGGAGACCCTGTGCAAAGATCATAGATGGAATGTTCTATATATATGGAAAAGAACAAGATGAATTTTTGGAAGGAAAGGATTTATTAAGGAGAATTATATATATATATATATATAGATATACATATATATATATATATATATAATATAAGGCTAGGATGGCATGTGGGGTGAAGGTTGTAGAGTTTTTAAATAACCAATGTAGAATTTGTATTTTTTTCTCCTTCATTCATTCATTCACCTAGTATTGAATGATTATCTTTTGGCCACCCAGTTATGCTATTCTAGCTACTAAATAATTTGCAGTATGAAATAGAAAAAAAAAAATCTCAGCAACTTAATATATAGACCAACATAGACAAATGGATACATTTGTATGTACATTCATATATTCATACATTATCCCATATGTATACTGTGAGAATACAGGTGGATACATGTGTGTGTGTGAGTATGTCCAAATTTCTTATTTCACTGGTGTAAAGAAATAAGGACCATTTCCACGCTTGCAGATCAGCTGCCTTTCTTACAGTGTTTTGGGGAGTTATCTAGAGCGTGGAAATATTCAATGTCTTGCCAAAAGTCAAACAACAAATGTCTGTCAGGGACTTGAACCTTTGTCAGCCAGACTTTCAATTCTATTTTCTATAAAATCTGTTATACACTGCTTCTCTACATAGTAACAAAGAGTAACAGGAAAAAGCAGGGGAAGTAAAAATAAACAACCATAAATGGCTACGATAAAGCTGATTAATAATGCGCAACAGAAAAGTATCCACAGTACCTCTGGGAGGTCTGGGAAGAAAGAAAATTAAGGGAAGCTAAAGGAAAGAGAATATGATAAACAATCGAACAGTCATTCAATTAGCAAGAAGAACTATAATAGTATTGACAGCTAAAACAACAGGAGCTAGATTAAAAACACTTTATAAATATTATCTCATTCAGCCCTCATAATAAAACATAGACTATAGGTAATGCTGATATGTCCATTTTATAAATGGAGCCAAGAAGGGGGAGCTAGGTGGTGCAGTGCATAAAGTACTGGCCCTGGAGTCAGGAGGACCTGAGTTCAAATCTGATGTCAGACAGTTAATAATTACCTAGCTGTGTGGCCTTGGACAAGCCACTTAACCCCATTACCTTGCAAAAAAAAAAAAAAAACTTATAAAAAATAAGCAAATAAATGTACCTGAAAGATTAAGTGAAATGCTCAGTAAATATTCAGATAGCACATGTAGAAGGCCAGATTTGAACTCTGTTCATTCTGATTCCAATTCCAGCACATTATTCATTATGCTATCTGCTACCTCTGAAATGGTACTAAATATAGAGCTAATTCCTCAGCATGTGGGTACTGAAGTCAAAATTATGTTCTTGCAATTTTCTCTTAAAGAAAGGTACTTGACCTTCTAACTTGGTAATACAGAAGAGTCAGTCAACAAACATGTTTTAAAAACTTATTATATTTTAAGAATTATATTATAATTCAAGGTATTGTTTGTGCTGTTTGTGTGTGTGTGTGTGTGTGTGTGTGTGTTAAGCTTGGAGAATTGGAGAATGCAAAGGAAGATAAAAGAGTCCATATCCTCCTCACAACTAGGTGTAGGCTGGAGGATGAATGGGTGAAAAGCAGAGTCTTCTCAAAGGGGATGTAATAAGTGATAGAGACTTCGAGTCAAGAGCTAGGCTGCCTGTGCCCCCTTCTTAAACAGGGGATCTGGGAAGAACACAAATGTCTACCCTCTTCATTAAGAAGAAAGGGCAAGGGCGGCTAGGTGGTGCAGTGGAGAGAGCCCTGGCCGTGCAGCCAGGAGTACCTGAGTTTAAATTCTGCTTCAGACAGTTAATAATGACCTAGCTGTGTGGCCTTGGGCAAGCCGCTTAACACCATTACCTTGCAAAAACCTTAAAAAAAAAAGAAGAGGCAGATGATATTGAGGAGTGATTTTCAGAGCTGATATGTTCTTGGATGAAAAAAATCTCTGCAAGCAATGATGAGGAGAGAAGTACAATGGTTGCTAACTTAAGAGTTTGTTTTATAAGGGCAAACAGAGGTTCAACCTAAAGTTAACAGAAAAGAAATGAATAATTACAAAAATAAATGAATGGTTTATTGGATCAAAAAGGAGAGAGAAAGAAAGATATGTGAAGAAAGAAAAAGAGATAGCAAGAAAGAAAGAAGGAAAAGAAAGAGAAAGAAAGAAAGAAAGAAATTAAGAAATTAAGAAAGAAAGAAAGAAAGAAAGAAAGAAAAAGAAAAAGAAAGAAATTAGAAAGAAGGAAAGAAGGAAAGGAAGAAAGAACATCAGAAAGGAAAAAAAATGAAAGAAAGAAAGAAAATTACAGAAAAACAGAGAGAAAGAGAAAAAGAAAGAATGAAAGAAATAGAAAGAAGAGACAAAAAACAAAGGAAAAAAGAAGGAAAGATGGAAAGAAAAGAAGGAAAAAACAAAAATAAGGAAAACTTAATTTGGATCAAATGAAACAGAGTAAATCAAGTGCTTCATAAACCTTAACATTTATAGGAATGACCTCTGGATACTTAAATATCATCTTTTTATATAATTGAATGAAAGATAAATTTCAGCTATAAATAACTTAAAAGAAAATATTTTCTCTTTATACTTCATATGTTTCCTTACTCTGATGTTAGTCAATATGTTCAATTTAAAATGAAATTATTTCCTAGAGAGAATGAATGGTTCTTCCTCAGTTTCATAGGAAACATTATTCATTCCCTCACTTCCTCTTCCATTCAATAAAACATCATTCATTAATTCATTACTAAGAGTAAGAAACAGAATGGGTTTGCTGAGCATGCAGAGATGGTATGAAAAGCCTCCCCATTCAGGTATCTTATAGACTCTCAGTTGAAAGGTCAGATTTAAAACCTCAAGCCCTAACTTAATAAACAGTGTTACAAAGGCATTTATTTTGAAAGCTAGTTTTTCCTAAAGTGGAACTGGACTGAAAGCCCTCCTTGGCTGTGAACTCCACAAGATGGTGAATTATATTGAGGAAATCTGCTGTAAGACTTTGTTGTTACTCTGGACTTCACTCTAGGGCAAGGAGAGCCAATATCCTGGAAGGGTGCCATATGCTTCCACAGCTTGATGTAGCACATGGCATCATCAAAGTCTCCCCAACCCTATTTTAATGACCTTGACCTCCCACTGCTAAGCTGAGAAAATTTACCCCAGGCAGCCAGCCATTTTCTGTTACCTTCTCTCCTAATAAAGGCAGCCTTTTGTGGAACGGGAGCTAATAATAAGATCCTATGCCAATATATCCCTTGAACCTTTGTGTTTGCAAACACACAAGATCCCACTAGAATAGAGTCTCTAAAACACCTCAGTGGGTCAACAGGACCCTTCAACAATTTGCCCAAGGTGACATCTGCAAAGTCTCAAGACTTAGCCTAGGAACCAGGTTCCCTTCATCCTTACCCAGAATTTTTTGTCAGTCATCCCACAGTCTTCCTGTTGGACCAGTAGTGTCCAATACATTAGGAACTTGGACATATAGATGATAGGAACTTCTTCACTTCTTTGCTGTTTCTGAGCAATATTTAATATGAATTTCCCAGTGTATCATCCATGGCATCTGTGATCCTTCAGAAGAAACTGTTGAGCCTTGACCCTGGAATCAGGAGGACCTGAGTTCAAATCTGACCTCAGACACTAAAGAATTGCCTAGCTGTGTGACCATGTGCAAGTCACTTTAACCCCATTGCCTTCCAAAAAAAAAATCCGAAGAAACTGTAAAAATTAGGTAAATATGGGAATGAATATTGATTCAGGATGCTGTTGTTAGTCTGAAAAACTACCAGTGGAAAACAGAATTTGCATCACCTTTGACCATCTTTAATATTTTACTTAATTTCAAATATATCCATCCTCAAAATTCTTAATCCTTGTTACCTGATTATGGAGAAAAAATCATTTGTGATTTTTCAAATTCCAGAATTTTTGACCTCTTCCATGATCTAATTAAGGAAATTTGCCTTTGGAGAACTGGAGAAATGGTTTAACAATCAATTCTCTGGCTTAGGGAAGAGAGTCTTGTATCATCTCCATTTGTCACACTTTTAAGTTTAATTTGATCTATCAACATTTTCTCCATTACTTTCTTAAATCTGGATAATGAGCAACAAGATGAATATAAATAAGACCTTGATTTAAAATTTGCTGTTTTCTGAGTTGTAAATACCCATGAGTTATTTTGAGTTGGCTCTGGCACATCTCTACAAGTGGATTGGTGGTGAAGATTGCTTTCTCTCTTCTATCGCTCTGTCTATATCCCTCTGTCTCTCCGTGTGTCTTTCTATGCCTGTTTAAGCTTTTATCTCTGTCTCTGACTCTCTGTCTCTCTATAATTATCTCTGTCTCTGACTCTCCTTTTCTCTGTCTGTCTCTCTGTCACTGTCCCTCTTACTGTCTCTCTCTCTCTCTCTCTGTCTCTGTCTTTCTCTCTGTCTCTCTGACTCTCTCTCTTCTTCCCTATATTAATTATAATAACTTGCCCCTCCAAAGAAATCTCACAGAGAGTTGATAAATTAATGGAAGGCCTAAGTTCAAATCTACTCTTTAAACACTCACTCAATATGAGGCCCTAGGATAAGTCAATTAATTAATTGTCATTTCCGTCATTCCAAATGTGGCAGTAAAAATAACATCTATATCACAGGGATTATTGTGAGAGTCAGAGGGGAAAAATGTGCAGAGTTTCGCTCCTCCTCCTCTCCTCTTCCTTCTCCTCAACTTTTTCCTTCTCCTTTTCCTCTTTTTCCTCCTCCTCATCTTCCTCCTCTTTATTCCCCTATATTTAAGTCACACTTTAGGGATATCTTGGTCTTCCCATCAACATTGTGGTATAGTTTAATAAATCCATATTGCAGGTGAGGAAATTGAGGACTGAGTGAATTTTAATGACTTTCTCTGTATTATACTTCTAGTAAGAATCTAAGTCAAATTCCAAATTGAATTCTTCCTCCCTCTGAATCCAGAATACTATCTAGTGTGCCAACCAGTCTCCTACTTTGCAAATTATTTCAATGTACATTGTTGTTCATTGCCATATACAAAAATCAGTACATTAAATGTATACATGATCGTTTTTAACTTAGTTTTGCAAGAAACTAGACCAATGATTCAATTCGTTTATGATATTCTTCTTGAGGAATCTTGTGCCTGCTCTGCAATATACTGTTCAATAGAGACATGAAATACTGAGATGATAATGATTTGTCAACTCATCATTAGCAGGCAGGATGTTAATCAGGGTCTTTTTTACTCAGAAACCAGTTATCTCTCTCTCTCTCTCTCTCTGTTTTTTCTAGATGTGTTTAAAAATTATGCAGAATCATATTACAGAGAGAGCACTTAAAGCATGAGGCTCAAGATAGACTTATGAAGAAAGATGGACCCTGAGTTAAGTTTTACAAAACTATGTTTTAGAGAGGTGAGAGTCAAGAAATAGTTATTCAAAGGATTGCAACCACAAGTAGCGGATGGAAAGGCAATGGGTGGTTGTTGTTAGTTCGAAGAAGAGTATGATTGAAAGGGAAAAAAAAACAGAAAGTGGGATAGTGTTAAGAAAAACTGAAAAGCAGACTGGAGCCATATTGTGTGTGTGTGTGTGTGTGGGGTGAAGTTTAGAGTGACCGGAATCGAGTCTAAATGTCAATCTCAGAATTTTGTTCCCTTATAGATTTTTTATAGGAAAATGATATGATCATATCTTTCTTTCAGGACTTTTAATTTGGCATCTTTATGAGTCATATCTTTAATCCATCACTACCAATTACTGACACCCTAGGTAGTGTTGGGGTTCTGAAGGCCGAGCACCCAGTTCCCATCAAGGCTACCCATCCTAGTGAGGGTCTGCATTCAGAATTCACTTGCATTGGAAATTAACAAGTAACATCACCATGTTAAAAAGATCAAAAGTACTAGAATGGTAAATAGTGAGGCTGATTAGTTTTGCAGGCATCTGTTACCTAATATCCAGAATATTTTTTAAATAACTATTTTTAAAACTATTCCCATATGTTTTTTCCCTTTATAAATACATATGTTTTCATGTGGCTTGTAAAATCATTACTCTGAGGTGACCATAGGCTCCTAAGCTAAGCAAATACTAAAACAACATCTGGGCTTTAACATATGATCGAGGGTGACACATTCCATAAATGATGTAAAAGACATTATGGACACTCATGTCCTGAAAATCGGTGATATGGCAGTAACGTGGTAAGAGGGATGGATAATATTGACAGTCTTGGAAGAGGCCTGATGCTCCACAGAATATTAAAAGAAAAAAGAATTAGAGATTACTTGCATAGTCCCATGAAGGATTCATGAAAAGTTTATATCAGAGTGGTATAGGATAAGAGATGGAGAGAATTATTAGGAATCTGCCTAAAGGGCATAGCCACATTATTTAGAACCCTGATTCATCATTGAAAAGATGCTTTTCATGCCAAATAGATTATTTTCTTTGCTGAAAATATCATTTATTAATGGTAAAAATAACATATATATTCATATATTTATTTACACAAATATGTGAGAAGAGGCACTGTAGGATAGAAGACAAGAAAACTGGTTTTTGGAGCAAGGCAGACTTGGTTGTCTCCCTGTAATGATGGACAAAATCTCCAGCTCAGACTTTATAAATATAAAATATTTTAGCCAGGTGTGAAATGTTCTGAATCAATTATTAGATTCCACTATCCACTGAAAATCCGTGGATAGTGAAGAAGCTCAACTGGGAGATAGTGGGAGAATGATATGATTTCAAAATAGGTTTGAAAAGTGCAGTTACTAAATGGATTGGATATAACCATGTTAACTGTGTCTGAACAGGCCTGTGGAAAGCTCAGTTGAAATGAACTATGATTTTTGGTGGGAAGCAATCTACCCTGCTTCCAGATGGTTAATGGCAGATAAAAACAGCATGGTTTGTTCTGGAGATCCTGGGGGCTGACCTGCCTGTTTTAGCATTTCAACTCCAAGGCAAAAATTCAGTCAGAGAAATGGACTGGGAAAGCAAAGAAAAAAAATTTAAATAGCCTACAGAAATTCAATATTGACCATAATTATATAGGTAGGTAGAATCACAAAGACTCACAATAGGCCTTGCCAAGCTATGCTCCTTTCTTTCTTTTTGACTAGGTTGGATAATTGGTAGATGAGGGTAAATCAGGACAAAATTTGTATTTTTTTCTGTTGTAATCGTTAAAAATGTCATGTTGATGAAATTATAGTACTGGTCTACTCAGAATGAGTTCATTGATTAGAAAAAATATAATCATATATATATAAATAAGATATTGCTGAAAGCTCTATAACAAACTACTTTCTGGGGTTCTATTCTTGGCCTTGAGGTATGAAATCTTACTATTAATCATTTGTATAACTATGATTATGTTTGTCCCTTATTCTCAAAGAAAGCTATGACATCAAAGAGATGATGCCATGACACAGCTATTAATTTTTGCATTTCAGTTGTATGTGTGTGTGTGGGTGGGGGGGTTGTACTAAGTTTCCAGCCTCACTTTCTCCTCAGGCGTCATCTGGGTCCAGTGGCCAGATATGAATCTCCATGATTGGTGATGACTCTGGATGGGAGACAATAAGGTTTACCTGAATAAGTGTCTGAGGATGTATTTGAACTTGGGTCCTCCTGACATTTGGGACAAAGCTCTTCCTACTGTATCATCTAATAGAAACATTTAATAATATCATCTAATAATCATACAAAATATCATGATTATCAGGTTCTCAGCTAATATTATATTAGGCTATAATCAAATATTTTCTAGTTCAAAAGATAGAGGAAAGAGACATTTTCCTATGATTTCCCTGGAATAGAATCATCCAAATTAAAATAATAACAATGATGATGATGATGATAACAATAATAATGACCTTTTAGTCAGTTTAGAAGCTTCCATCCTTTTTTCCAAATTAATATATTTTTTAGTATAGCCCAGCACTGAATGCTCAAGTGATTTCAATAGTATCACATAACTTTCTGAGATAAAACTAGCCCCATTGATTTCCTGCTTTTGAGGCCCTCACCAGATCATGTGAGGAATACTCATGGCAAATCTGAAAGTCACACTTCAGAGGTAACAGACAGAAGCTTTAAAACCTCCAGGATGGGGAGGAACTAGTATAAATGAGTTCACATATATTAGAGGGAAGGAGCACAGAGTAAGAAAAACAGACAACATTAGTTCTCTCTTAATTTGAGTTGATTTGCAGTATAAGGAGTTCTCGTTTATTCATGGAATTTTAGAATACACAGAATGCCTTCTGCTAGGAGATACTAATAGGGGATTTTTGAAAATGTGTGACCTGGATTAGTTGTCCTCTGAGCATCCTTCCAATCCTAGAATCCACTGCTCCAATAACTCTCATAGCTCTTTTTTTTTGCATTCACATGGATTCTAATACTAACTCGAACCCATCTCTTCTGTTTCCACCATGCTTTCACTTAGGTTAATTTTGTAAACTTAAGCAAGTTGAAAGTTGGCAATAATAGCTGGGGGGCAGGGTGAGTTCTTTGTTTATTTTGGGAGTTGTTTGTTTTTTTCTTCTCTTTCTCCAAAATGTCTCGAAATCCTAAAGAAGTTGTGAGTTCTGTGGGATGGAATGAATCATTGAATGTAGGGCAGGAAAGGACTGCTCCATTTTTTAGAAAACAAGTCACACCTTGATATTCTAATTTCATATCATTTTCCCCCCAGAAATATCCTTAATAGTTGAATTTAATCAAGAATCTTTGAAAGCATATAGTCCATTATAAATATAATTCAAAAATATTATGTTCAAAAATTAAAACAAAATAAAATTTCAAAATTCTATATGAATATCTCATATTAAATACAGTAATAATGATGCGAGTTGATATCTTTAATGCATACAAAACTGAGCTGTTATTTGTGAATGCTATCACCACCATTTTGGGAGAAACAATTTTGAATAATATTTAGAGAACTTTTCCAAATTTGACCATTCTAAAAACGATATACTTCATCTTTTGGTTCTGGGTATTTTCTCTGACATTCGTCAATGAGAGGCATTTTCTTCTTTGGTCTGCTCCACCTTGATCACTTTGGCTTGCTTTAAGTTCCAATTAAAATTCAATTATTTGCTAGATACCTCCCTCAAACCATCTTAATTCTAATGCCTTCTTCAGGTGAATCATTCCCTATTTATCCTATATGTAGCTTTCTTTTTATATGTTTGTTTGCATGTTGTTTCCCTCATTATACTATAAACTGCATGAGGGTAAGGACTGTTTTTTGCCCCTTTTTTGTTTGGAACATACAAACATCAGTTTAATAAATGTTTGTTGTTTGATTGACCAATTATAGGTTGTCATATTTTAGCTCAAAGGAATATTTACCTAACCACTAAGCCTCTAGCCTGCTCTATATGACTATAATGTTCATATAATGCTACGAATGCTAGAATGGGTTTTCTCACATGGACATAAGGTATTTTATTGAAATTATTTGTCTCATCTCCATCCCTATAATTATTACTATGGATTAATTATATTTGTTATTTTATGGATTTAAATATCCCCTTAACAAATGCAGATATAACCTTCTTCTGAATTTAATATTCTGGTGAACTCTTATTCAAATCTTCAGATATGTTCACTGCAGAAGGTATATCCAACTTAATTGTTTTTTTTCCCCTTACATCTAAAGAAATTCCATTATTCTCTTTGGTGATATACCAGCTTCCTTCACACTGATAACATTTTTTTTCAAATTAATTTTGATATTGCAGATATATATGAGGGAATGGAAGTTATCTGAGTTCAAAGATTATTAAATTTTGCTTTTACATTAGTAATTGGCCACATCCTATTCATTAGATACACTTAAATTTGGTTAAAATGATTTTAAAATTTATTATTTGTAATAATAAATATTATTATTACTATTATTATTACTTTTATTATTTTTTTTTCAAGGCAATAGGGTTAAGTGGCTTGCCCAAGGCCACACAGCTAGGTAATTATTAAATGTCTGAGGCCAGATTTGAACTCAGGTACTCCTGACTCCAGGACTGGTGCTCTATCCACTGTGCCACCAAGCTGCCCCTAAATATTATTTTAATAGATAAACAATATCATATAAATAATGCAATGTAGTATATATTATATAAATATAATAATAGTAGAAGAATATAATATACATAGTTAAGGAAGTCTTCTTTTAGGAGGTTGCATCTGATATATTCTAAGATTTGGAAATATAATATGAATGATATAGTTGGTAGAACAGATAGAAAGTTACTCCTGGGCATGTCATTTTGATTCTCTCAACTTTCATTTCCAATTCTTTAAAAACAGACATCATAATAGCAAATATCCATAGGTGCTATGTGAGGATCCAATTCTATTAAACATATGAATGTAGATACAGACATATACTCTCCCCAAGCACACTTATATCTATAGTGCTCAGCACAAATCAGGGCCATGTCAGTTATTAGTGGTGGAACTATTATTAGTAGTATTATTAGTGTTATTTGTAGCAGTAGCTTTATTACTATGATTTAAATTATGTTAGCAAAAATAAAAGCACCTAATATATAACTGTCACTTTAAAATTACTATAATTTCAGGAATTATATTTTGAAGTTGAAAGAAATACAATAACCCTAACCATACTGTATGGGTTGGGGTAGTCATTATATCCTTCAGTCAAGTGGATAACAATTGTTGAAATAAGGTCTTCTGCCTCTAGCTTTCCTTTGGTCCCCCCGGCCTGCAATTTATAAAACAGGGCAATATTTTTATAACAAAATGTCAATGAGGCAAGGAGAAGGAGAAATAAAGTCCATAAAGTCAGGATGGATAGAGAATAAAAAGACTGGAAAGAAGAAGACAATGACCCAGATTCTAAGGATGGTTTAAATCCACACTCAGGAAAGCATCACACCCAACAAGAGAGTCATCGTATAAATGTTCAACATTTAGGAGAAAATGATCAAGGAAAATTGGCAATGGAAATGACAATGAACATGAATCAGTCAGTTTGGCAGACGATGGTGTGTATGGTCCCTAGATAGCCAAATGACCATGAAATTTTGGAACAAAATGACAGAAACAGCCATAGTAATTGGCAGGTATATAGAACTTGGTACATTCTAGTGATTTTGATAATTGCATCAAAATTATTATCTCATTTGAACTTCCCCCAAATCCTGGGAGGTAGCTGTGATTATTACTCCAGTCATACTGATGAAGTAGCTAAGGTAAGTAAAGATTAAGTGGCTCATCATTTTCTGAAATCAGATTTGAACTCAGGTCTTTTTGACCCCACCAACACTCTATTCACTATGCTTTCTAGCTGCTCCCCTCTAGGGACATTAAAAAAAGACAGACTAGGACACTTACCAATGACAGAATGAACCTTTGGATCAATGGCCCAATGAGCTTAAGTCTTAATGTCTTTAGAATCCAATGAAGTAAATAGAGTTTTGTCACAAGGAAAATTCAAAACTTAAAAGCATCCATGTATTCATTAACAGCACCAATCATCGAAAATTTACTTTGTGTGCTGCCTTATGGTAATGAGATGTTAACGCATGCTAAAGATTTTTTTAAAAAGGCAAAACACTATTTCTGCTCTCCAGGAGCTCACAGACTAATGGGAGAGACAACATAAAATAAACACACTGTAAAAAGAATAGATTGGTAATAATCAAGAGAGAAAAAGTACTGGTTGAAAAGAATCAAGAAAGACTTCTTGCCTGTGGTTAGGAGAGCAGTTCATGATCAAAAAAGAGATAGAGAACATTATAAAAGATAAAATGGATCATTTCAAATACATTAAATTGAAACATCTTTCTACAAATAAATCCAATGAAGTCAAAATCAAGGTATGGAGAAAGCTGAGAGAATTTTTACAACTTGTTTTTCCTGTCAAAAGACTCATTTCTAAAATATATAGAGAGAACTGAATCAAATTTATAAGAACACAAGTCATTCTCCAATTGAAACATGGTCAGAGGAGATGAAAAAACAATTCTTAGATGCAGAATTAAAACTAATAATCATAAGAAAAATGATATAAATTATTATTGATTAGAGAAATGCAAATTGAAGCAACTATGAAGTACCACCTTATACCTACCACATTGACCAATATAACTAAAAAGGAAAATAATCAATCTTGGAGGGGATGTGGGAAAACAAAGACAATACATTGTTGGTAGGATTGTGCACTGATCCAATCTTCCTGTAGAGCTATTTGGAATCACGCTCAACAATCAATAAAACTTTGCATACTCTTTGATTGAGAAATACTACTTTGTCTGAACTGCAAAGAGATCATGAAAAAAAGTAAAAACCCCACAAGTACAAAATTGTTTAAAGTAGCTTTTTTCATGGGGGCAGATTGGAAATTGAAAGGATGCCTATCTTTTGGGGGAATGGCTGAACAAATTGTGGTATATGGATGTGATGAAACACTTCTATAAGCAATCATGAGGGATGGGACTAATGATTAGTCTGGAAAGACTTTCCTGAACTGATGCTAAGTGAAGTGAGCAGAACCAGAAAAACATTATTCACACTAACCACTTCATGGGGTGATTGTAAACTATGATGGACTGCATCATTTCTGGAATACAATAATCAAAAATTATGCTTAAAAACTTTGTGATAGAGAATACTATCCATATCCAGAGAAGGAACTGGGGAGCTTAAATGTAGACCAAAAATTACTACCTTCAATTAAAAAATAAATAGTTGTCATGAGTTGTGGCATTTTTTCTCTCTATTTTTTCTACTTCTTCCATTTGGGTATGAGATTCTTTTTCCGTAAAATGAATAATATGGATCAATTTATCATGTTGAGAGATGTAGAGACTATATTAGATTGCTTTCTGTTCAGGGCATGGAGGAGGGAGACAAATGTAAAAAAAAAAAGTATTATTGAAAATTACCATTACGTGAATTTGGAAAAATAAAGAAAGAAGAAAGAAAGAAAAGAAAGAAAGAAAGAAAGAAAGAAAGAAAGAAAGAAAGAAAGAAAGAAAGAAAGAAAGAAAGAAAGAAAAAAGGAAAAAAGAAAGACTTCTTGCAGATGATTATATTTTAGCTAGGATTTGAAAGAAGTCAAGAGGACTAAAGAAAGAAATGAGGAGTGAGAGACTTTCAAGTGGGAGAGATATATTAGGTCTTTGGAAGGAAAACTTGCTTTAAAGTCAGCTCATTTGATTCTGATGCTTGCCTCTGTTTATTCCCTAATCATTTCGCCTCTCTGTATTTCACACAATTCCTTAAAATTGTAAATTGACAAGCAATTCTTACTTTACTCTGAGCATTTACTCATTGGAATTTTGTCCCTCATTGGTATTGTATGACCTCTCCAAAAAAGGAAAGAAAAAAATAAATAAGTACACTTCCTTGTTTATTGCTATGAGTAACAAATAAAAAGAAAATGGTCCCTGCCCTTGTATTCTACAGGAAACAAAATATATTTATATAAACATAAGGCAATTATGGGAGGAAAAATAAAATCATAGAGGAAAACATGTTAAGAAATAAAATACTTTAAAAAATATAAAGTAAGTTTCTAAAATAATTCCCCTTTTGTAACTCAGTTTCCTCATCTACAAAACTGATATGAATAATGATAGCATTGACAATCATTGTTTTTTGTATCTAATATTTATCATATTACCTAGCCATATAAATGAATAAAGATTTCTCCTTCTTTTTTAGGTTTTTGCAAGGCAATGGGGTTAAGTGACTTGCCCAAGGCCATGTAGCTAGGTAATTAAGTGTCTGAGCCCAGATTTGAACTCAGGTCCTTCTGACTCCAGGGCTGGTGCTCTATTCACTGTGCCAACTAGCTGCCCCCATGATTTCTTCTTACTTGATTGATAGAATATGATGATGATGATGATGATGATGATGTTTGTCCTTCATTCTCAAAGCAAGCAATGATTAGATTTGGATGGGGTGGGGTTCTGCTAACTCACCAATTTCACTTTCTTCTCTAGAGTAATGTGGATCCAGTGGACACATATGAATCAGGATGACTGGGGATGGTCCTGGATGCGAGGCAATAACTGTTAAGTGCCTTGCCCAGGATCAAACAACTAGTGAGTACCAAGTATTTGAGGCTGGATTGGATTTGAAGTCCCAATCTCCTGACTCAAAACCCAGCATGCTCTTCACTGTGTCTATCAAACAGAATTATTGGAAAGCACTTTGTGAATTTAATATCCTCATATTTGTGCTTTCTTTAAAAATGTTATATATATTAATATATAATGTATTAATATATACAACATGGTTATATGTATACATGTATCCATGTTTATAATGCATAAATAACGAATGTATATCTAGATGTATGTATATAAAACTATATAACTCATATGTTAATAAATAGATGCATTTTTTGTTTACACATCTAATTACTTCTCTAGACATATCTGAACCTGTAATTTTGACAGTATTGGAATTCCCCTTTCCAGAAAACAGACTCTATGTATTCAAAGTAAATCATTCTCTGTGCTTTATAGCCTTTGACAGAAGCTTGAGCCTTCAAAAGATTATGTTATTTCTCAGAACATATAGCTTGAGTGACTCAGATGTAGGACTTAAGCTTAATTCTTTCTAATTCTAATATAAAATGATATTTCATACTATCTCTCATTTATGACTGAATCATGAATGTAGGGTAAAAGCAAATATCCAACCCTAATTGAGTTTCTAACACCATTTCTTGCTATAATTAAAACCAGAAGATTAAAAGAAAATTACAGGTGAATGGAGGGATGGCTCAGTGGATCTCCTTTGAAAGAAAAAATAAAGAAGATGATGAAGCTATATTATTGTGCATCCAAAGGCAAGAAAAAAAATAACTTCTTGGTCTATTTTATAATCTCATAATGTGATATTCATGATAATTATTTTCAAAAGGAACAGTAGGAAAAAAGTTCTATTTATGCACTAACACTTGCTGTCCAAAAATGAAAAGTGAGTGAAATTCTACAGAGAACGTTCCTAGACAAATTCTAAAGGCATCATTAAAGCAAAAGGACAATGACATGAGCTAGAAATCAAGAGGAGGAGTGTGGGTTGAAATACATTCAGGAAATTGAAAAGCTAATTTAACCACCCTATTTCTCCTCCCCTCAGCAGCAACAAGGGATGCATTTTCTTCTCTTTCCCCACTTAAATATCAGTATTTTTAAAGTATTTAATATGATTGCAAGAAATGAAACACAATAATTTTCAATGTAACAAAAATGAATAATAAATGACAGACAATGGAAAATATATGTGTGCATGTGACCAGGCTGCAATATTTAAAGGACTCCAAAAAAGAATGGTAAGGGATGTCTTCAGGAAAATTCATTCTTCTCCACAAGAGATATGCTAATTATTTAGTGTCAGTAAGTGAACAGCTAGATCGAACAGAACACTTATATTTTTATTGTCACAGGAAGCAAAAACTGTAGAGGTAAAATAGTCCTTGTTCTTACACTCAGGTGTAGACATTTACTAGAGTAACACCGAAAGGGTCTCATCTATGTCATTGGAGGGAGCATACACTCAATGAAATCATCAATTCATCTGAACATTCATCTTAACATTTAGAAAAGAAAAGCAGAACTGGGAAGAAGGTCCTTTTACATCGAGAGTACATTGTGCCCATAGGATTAATTAAGATTAAGATTTATAAAACTATTTTTATTGAAATGTAATTTTTTTCTACTATTTTTCTGGAAAAATAGATGGAGAACGGTGGTCAAGGAAATAATATAATTAAGGCAATTCCATCTTCTCTGATGTATGTATCTATGTCTATGCTCTCTTTGGCATATTATAATTGTCTGTGATCAAGGATTGCATTTTCTGTTTTCTTTATTTATACAATTTGGTTACTAGGAATTATGAAGAAGGGGTCATTGCAGAACATCAGTTTTGGCATTGATATGATTAAAAAAACTTCTTAACAGTGGGAACCCTCATAATGTGGAATGAGTTAATTCAGGAGATAGTGAGTTTCCAATTACTTGAGTCCTTTCAAAGGAAAGTGTATGATTTTTGACAAAGATTTTATAGAAGGAATCACTTATCAGATACAAATTGAAGTCCTCTTAGGTCACTTCCCATTCTGAAATCTGGGCTTCAGTATGCTAAGTTCCCTTTCAGCTTCAAATAATAGGCTAATTAAATTAATTATCACTGAAATAATGAAGTAGCCATTATAAACTTAGCTAATGAAAGACATTTCTACCCATAATCCCTATGACAGTGATGGTAGAGATTAGCATTTTAAGAGAATTGGAGGAACAGTTGATGATGATGATGAGGAGGATGTTTTTTTGTCTTTTATATTGAAGTAGACTGTGACTTCAGAAAGGTGATATATCATGACACGTACAGTAATTGGATGTGCATGAGAGGTTGATGTGCTAAGTCACCAGTCTCACTTTCTCCTGGGTCCAGTGGCCAGATATAAATCAGAATGACTGGAGATATGAGGCAATCAGGACTAAGTGACTTGCCCAAGGACATAGCGAGTAAGTGTCAAGTATCTGAGACAGGATTTGAACTCCATTCCTCCTGCCTCCAAGAATAGGGGTCTATGTGCTGCATCACCTAGTTGCCCTCCAGAAGAACAAATAGTTTGAGGGAAGGCAAGAAGTAGGAATTGGAACATTGAATATTCCAAATTCAAACACTTTCCCTAGAACTGATTCTCTATTTCAATTTTCCATGCAGACATAATAAAGTGATGGCAAGATTGAAATCCATAGAGGGGATTGTGATTTATTGGTTTCTCGGTGCCCATGAAGCCCTGATCTTTCAAAAGATGTGTTTGCCAATATTGATAAGTTTAAAATAATATCCTAGGGCATTTTGGGAAAATGTCATTGGCCAGCTTTCATTTCTTTGAGATTCATGTTTATCATCATGCATGGGTCCTCCTCACATATTGTGTGCTCATATATGCTGTATTCTCTGAAGAGATTTTCACTGTACTAACAAAAGGAGACAGACCCTGCACCCACTGCCAACACTCCGGTAATTGAGTTTAATGAGTTTTCTTCCAGTTCTCCCCAAGGAAGTCTTATCATAATGATGTCTAATTGGTGTTTTCCTTTGGGAGGAGAATATAAATCCTCAAAAAGGAATGTCATTTGTCTAGAGGCTAGAGACACAAAATGAAGGATTTTTTGTTTGTCTGATTATGGGAAGGACAGTAGAGAAGAAAAAAAGAGTTTTCCTGAAATTGTTTCTTTTCTGTTCTGATCAAATTGTATCAAATTTTCTGTTGGGTTCTTTGTTTTTTTTGGAAAGTTTTATTCCAGTCTCCTGCCTAGAGGCAGATGGGTTGAAACAATGGATATTGGGATAGGTCTAGTGTCAGAGAGAGCTTTTTAGTACAAAGCAGGTGATTAATAAACGCCTCCTTCCCTTGTCCTTCCTTGTTCTTTTGAATTTGATTTATTAATTGTTTCCCTCAATGAAAGCCTAACAAATATTACTACATAATATTTCATTTTCTTATAGTTGTTTCTCATGGAAGGAAACGCTGAAACTACTATATAATATCATTTTTGCCAAAACGATTCTCTTTACTTATAAAACAACTAATATACTCAATAAAAGACTATCAAGTCTCTCAAGATCCTTTCAGTCCTAATGTTTTTCATTTATATGATATTAATTCCTCATGGAAAAAAGGTAGAGTTAAATTAATTATCCATCAGATATGTGTCAGCTTTTGTTGTTTTGATCAAGGGCTTTCTCTGCAAACAAAACTTGTTATCTGGATACCAGAGAAGAATGAAATAATTAAGTCATAACTGTCTTCATGGAATTTACATTCTAGGAAAGGCACTACACAATATATGCAAATAAAGAAAGTATAAATTATGTAAAAAGAAATGCAAAGTAATTTACAGGAGAGAGGAAAAAGAATAATTGAATCATTGAGGAAGGAAGAGGCAGAAGGAAAGCAAAAGTAAATAAAATTGACAGAACTCTTTAAGATTTCTAAAGAGTATTTTTTCCCATAGAGAATCTCATTGGATAAGTACAAAATTCCCATTCTGGAGGTATTATTAATGTTAACATCCTTATTTTGCAAATCAGGAATCAAAGTTTCAGAGAAATTCGATTTTTGAAGAAAACAGAATTTGATGAATGGTTGAATGATCAAGATGAGAGAACTTGATTCAGAGTTGATTCTGAGACTCTGTTTTTGGTTTATTAGTGATCCTAAAATTGGCCTTCCTGGGCCAATTAAATGCATTTAATTTTGCTCTAAGTGAAGTTTGCTCCATACCAGGTAATACCTAAATATTTTGATGTTATCTTTGCAGAGATGAGGAATTTCAAATATCCTTTAATCGATAGTAAAAAAAAATGAAGTGAAAGATTATTTTGCCATTTCCTGGAGGAAATGTTTGGTTATGGTCGATGGATGCCAACAATTAAGAAGGGGAATGACTTCATAAATTTTCTAAGAAATGACATGGTAAAAGTCATTCCATGGTTCCAATTCAGCTTCATACTTTCTTTCCTCTATGGATTTAAAGGTTGGTAGGATAATATATCAAGAACTAAAAGGAACCTCAGAAGTTATATATTAAAATCCCTCATTTTAGTTTTGGGGAAATAAAGGCTCCATACATTTAAAAAAAAACATTCCTAGCAGTAAGTGACAAAGAGGTAGCAAGGTGGCTCGGTAGATAGAGCAGCAGTCTGAGAGTCAGGAGAATTTGGGTTCTAATTCAGCCTCAGATCCTTAATACTTACTTAACTGTGTGATCTTGGGCAAGTCACATAATTCCATTCCCTTGTGAAAACCAAATAATAATAATTTAATAATAATAATCATAGGCAGATAAGAGGAAACTGAATCAAGAATAAAGACCAAAGACTAAAATTCAGTTTTCTTTCCATTTTATCAAGGTGCTTTTTTGGAATGGATGGTTTGTTTTTTTCTTGTACATATCAATAAGTGAAAACAGATTTGTAATTAGGGTAGGGTTATTAGAATTTTGGTTCATGATACTGCTATTTTAGTGGGAAAGCACTTTTTCACCAGAAAGAATATATTCCTTCTATAGGGGAAAATTATTCAGATTTATAATCCTCTTTTCTGAACTTACAATGTTGCCCCTGTTCCAACCATGAGCATCTTTCAATATGCCATGACTCATTTTGGTTCCCATCTCTATTATAACAAAGCATGGGTCAAGAGAGGGAGCATCTCTAGGAGCTGGGTCATTCCTTTCACCTAAACAACTGCACCTAAATTTTGCATATACTGTTTATTTTTCTGACCTTCCCTGTTCCCATCTTTGTATGTCTCTTTTTATTTAAAGAATATTGTTTGTATTCAAAAATCCAGAATTCCATTGACATTTCCTTTGCTGACTCAAAGCTCCTGACCCAGGTTTTTCTTCTTCATCACCATATCTTAGATTTTCTAGGTTCTTTCAAGGTTTAGCTCAAGTGACACATTCTCCATAAAACCTATGCAGATTCCCATTACCATGTGTAATAAGCATCTAACTATATAGGTGCATTTTGACTCTTTTGGTTAAATTGATAGACTTCTTAGGTATATGCATTTTTGCACTTTGGTCTTTTGTTGATCAGCATTTAGGAGAAGGTCTGCCTTACAATAGTCATTAACTACATGCTGATTGAATATTTGATGTACTTACACATTATGAGTTGAATTTTATAAATTGTTCTGGCAAAATTTTAAAAATCATCACCTTATAACCTCTGTTTGGTGATAGATCTCTTCCAAATCATTCTTTAAAAACAGAAACAAAACTCACTTAGTTGTGTGACCTTAGGCAAGTCATTTAACTCCATTGCCTTGCAAACATACACACACACACACACACACAAACACACACACACACACAAACATAAAATCCATTGGTCCTTCAGTTAGCATTTAAGGTAATTCTAATTCAATGGGATTATCCATTATACTCTTCTGGTCAAACTAATTTAATGTTCCGTTGTCACTTCCACAACACAATGAGTCATTAGAATAGTCTTTAAATATGAAACTGTAATATTTGTGTGCATTAGTTATCATTAACACTAATGTACTGTGCTACTGTCTTAGAAGACAGGCTGGAAATGGGATAATCTTAACTTTTATCTTTGTCTCCTCAGAACAGTTCACTGAGAATGACTCAATAATAGTCAACTAGCGAATTATCTTTTAATACATTCATGAATTGCATATATATATAATATATGTGTAAAAATATACATGTATGGGAATATTTCTGCCTATGTATATGTGTACAAATGTATATATACATATATATATATATATATATATATTCATTTTACTCTAAAATGAATTCTGAACCTATCTTCATCTAATGTCATGGTGTTGGGGAGAGAAAGTTAGAACAATTTTACCATGATTTTTATCTAAAGTTAACAGATGTAAACTAACATTTGACTCAATAAAGTATAAATCACCTTTTGGATGATGAACTCTTGTGCATATCTTAGCTTAGGAAGTTTAGACACAGTCACAGTGATTGACCCTCTGAAGTAAAGACATAATTCTTTTACCTGGTCTTCATATTATAGGTCATAGTGCCTACACTCTAATATGAAAGAGGGAAGTAGATTTTGCCTTTGTAATATTTTCCTCATTTTAAACACTATTAAAAACATTCATTATTTTCATTACTTCCATAGTTCTTAAATGACAGATTGCTTAGCATTTGGCTATGTGGATTTTAAAGATAAGAGTGATGAAGTTAATCCTAAAATCTGATGCACAGATACAGAAAAAGGATCTGGTTCCAAAAAGGTTGATTGAAGTAAATGGAAGATCATGTTAACTGATGATTAAATTAGAAAGCCAACAGTCAGGTTTCTAGAATACCTACCTCAGCACTATCTTCCCATTGACATTCTCAGTGGGTGTTTAAATAAAATGGATAAATTCAGGTGAAAGGCAAATGAGGGCAATAGAAAAATGTTGTTGCCTCCAAGTTATTCTACTCTTCATATTTTGAAAAGGATGTGAATTGCAGAGGAGGTACAGAGGGAAAGAGGAGGCATTTCTACTAAGAATATTTGGCATGAAAGAACTACCTGACATATGTATATGAATTCAGAAATACCTGGGGATTCTGATGAAGAAAGCTATTTTGAAGAAATGGAAATAATATGAAATCTGATATAATGTAAGCCCCTTGAGGGCAGGGACTGTTTTCTTCCTTTTTGGGGGGATCTCCTAGATTTACTTCAATGTTTAATATATTGCTTTGCTTCTCATCATTTTCCAAGAGAACTAATGACATCATTCAGTGATTTCATTCTTTGCCCAAGGATTGTGCTTAAGTGACTGAGAGCTGTAGAAACTCAGCAGTCCTGTCTCTCTTCCCAAATCCTTGAAGTCCAGAGGTAAAACATGACCCAGAAGGCAGTGGATGTCCTTGGCATCTCCATTGTCAGAACAAACTAAATTCTCCATAGCACACACTTTAGTAGTCTTCATGACCCTTGGAAGACATTGTTTTACTTTCCCATTTTACTGGGGGGACATCTTCCTATTGCTTGAGGTAGACATCCCTCTAACTCATTGATGGATGTGACACTTGTCATTAGCCTCAACTTGGTTTATTTTGACAATGAAAACAGTTTTAGCAAGATGTCTGCTGCACATTGCAGAGATTCTTGGAGATACAGGCGGACATCAAAGTTTGATAATCAGCCCTGAAAAGGACTCCGCAAACTCCTACACCAGAGGTGGTCATTGTTTCTTAACATTCCATAAATTCAAGCATATTATAGAGAACTAAATGAAAGCTTATTAATTTATATTTAATGACCATCTCACACTTCAAATAGTTATTTTGAGATTGTCAGGAGACTGCATTTTTTTCTTTTGCAGAGACAGTGCTTAATACATATTTATTAATTTTATTGAAATGTTGATTAACTGAGATGATTCAATTCAGAGACTAGAGAGAGAGAGAGACAAAGAGAGACAGACAATGACAGAGACATAGAAGAGAAAGAGAGAGAGAGAGAGAGAGAGAGAGAGAGAGAGAGAGAGAGAGAGAGAAGAGGAGGGGAGGGGAGAGGAGAGGAAAGGGAAGAAGAGGAGATTTTAATTTTTTTCTCTCCCCTTTATCACTCATGCGAGTCTATATATTTTTGGGGGGAGGGGGTATTATGTTTACTCTTAAACAAGAATATTTTATTAATGTATAAAAACATTATTTGTACAAAGTAAGAATAAATAAATACATTTAAAAAAATTTCCATCTTCTGAGAATATTATAGGCAATCTAGAAGAGTTTCTTGATGAAACTGTAATCTAAAAAGAGGTGATTCTTGTTTGAAAATTATCTATCCCCATCATCTCTCTAACTATTCTTTTATTTTATTTTTACATATTTATAACTATAAATACATATAGATATACATAAATTTATAATAATCTAGTAAGTGGAAACATATTTCCTATCAACCAGAATATGTGTTTTTTTCAAATTAATTATCTAAACACTGCTCTTGTATTTTAAAGGGTTTTCCTCTCTTAATATATTTAGTCCCTTTAGGTGATTTAAATAATATAGAGAGAGTAAATATTAAATGTACAAACTGAACAAAAAACAGGATAATTGAATCTAGTTGTCCCAGTAATAACTTTTGTTTTGTTTTCCAAATATAAATGCACATGCACATTCATTTGCATGTATATGGACATATCTATATCTATCTATCTATCTATCTATCTATGTATCTATCTATCTATCTATCTATCTATCTATACACACATGTCCCCTTTGAATAATCATAGGAAATGTTAGAAATATTTTTATCCCTGGCTTGCAAAGGAGAAACCTGAGGGTCTGTGACCAGTGGAAAGATGCCCATGGTCACACAGCTTTGAGGGATCTGAATGAGAATTTGATGTCTCATTTTCTTTCCTCTGGATCTCAAAACTCACAGTGAAATTAGAGCCTTGGAGATATGGCATTCTTCACTTGGATGAAGCTCTGCTAGGTAATAAAGTGAATAGATCTCTGGGCTTAAAGTCAAAAAGAATTAATTGCAAATCAAACCTCAGACACTTATTGGTTGTTTGACTCTTAGCCAGACACTTCACCTCTGTTTGCTTCAAATTCTCAACTCTAAAATAAGGATGATAAGAGAACATACCTCCCAGGGTGTGGAGAGGATAAATTGAATTTATATTTTAAAACACTATGCAAGACTTCTTCTATAATATAAATGATAAATTTTGTTTCATCATAATCATTATTATTACTGGAAAGGATCACAGGAAAAATAGTTCTGACACAAGGAAGTAGAGAGATTTTTAATGTAGTTAGTGTCATAGAGAAATAGGAATCCTGAATAGCATATGGCTATCTCTCTCTGTTTGCTCTATCCAGGGGGATACTAGAGGGTAATCCAAACCCTTTAGTTAGATATTCATGACTTTCTTTTATCTTCCTCCTATCTACTTTTTTTCTACAATCCAATTTGCCACTGTTATCATAAATAAAATAAGCTGTCTCCAGTAGAATATAATGTTTCTGAGGGTAGTGATGTGTGTGGATGTGTGATAGACAAACACACAGCAACACAAAGTACGTTGTCTAATCATTTATATAATAACAACCATTGTTAAATTATGTGCAAATTGAATTGCATATCATCATTTTAAAGTTGAGGAATTTGAATGCATGATGGTGAACTCACTTGCTCATAATAATAGATTTAATTAGTCATTGGCTTAGGACGAGCCAGAAATATCACCAGTAGTTCTCAAATGTTTTCTGCACCCCATAATGATAGGTATTTCTAACATATCATGGAAGTTAAACCTATAATTGCAAGTGCATATGCATTCCCCAACTCTCATAATAGTTCCTTAAATATTGAGAGTTCTGTTTTTCTCATAGTAAAGAATAATATTTTGAGAGCTAAGGAATAATAAATGAATGACTGAAAATAGATTTAATAAGTGTTTCCTAAGCACTGGGGATCAAAAAAAAAGTTAACAATTCTTTCTCTGAAGAACACTGCATTCTAGTTGGGAAAGTTGCCATATATCAGAGGGTTCACCTAAGGAAAAGGTCTGAAATTTCTAAGGATATAGTAATGTGTCATAGTTAAAAGCCCAGGGCAGTTAGGTACTAGAGTGGATGCAGCACCAGCCCTGGAGTCAGGAAGACCTGAGTTAAAATCTGAAAACAGACACTTAAAAATTACCTAACTATGTAACCTTGGGAAAGTTACTTTACCTCACTGCCTTGCAAAAATAAAAAACAAAAAAGCAAAAAAATGAAAGATAAAAGATAAAAGCCCAACAATTCTAGCATTGGGGCAGTTGATGGGCATAGTTCCAGGGGATAAGGTCTAGATGTCCACTATGTTACTCTTATCAACACATTGACTTTCTTTCTTTTTTTTTTTTTTTAGGTTTTTGCAAGGCAAATGGGTTTAAGTGGCTTGCCCAAGGCCACACAGCTAGGTAATTATTATTAAGTGTCTGAGAACAGATTTGAACCCAGGTACTCCTGATTCCAGGGCTGGTGCTTTATCCACTATGCCACCTAGCTGCCCCTACACATTGATTTTCTATAAATCAAATCGATAATTTAACAGAAAGTTATATTAAAATGCATTAACACATTTTTAGAGAATCCATAGGTTCATTAAATACATAAATTCCTCCCAACAATACTGTTAAGAAGTGCAAACATTTTGCAAACAATTGGTAGATGTAGAATAAAGAAACTTAGAAACTTGATACTATGCCCAAGGTCACCTACTCTAACAGAAAGTTAGAATGTGAACTCACTTTTCTTTATTATAATCTCAAGGCTCATTCAATCCTTCACATTGATTCTCCAACACAATAATGCTTTTTATTTCCTGGAAAAAATGAGAACACTCTTTCATTTATTTATTAAACCAAAAGCTCATTGTATGAACATCTGGATATGAAAACAATCTTTGAATCACTATGAGAGCAGTGCAGTAGTGCCAATCTTTGCTCATCTCAATTACTGTATGACAGGACTCTGAAGTGATGTTAAGTTGGAAGATTCTTAAAGTTTACTTCTTGTGGTCATTCAAGAGATGAATTGGACACATGTCTAACCTCCTCATATTTTTGACAGTGATTGAGAAAGTGGGAAATAGTGGGATTTTGCTGACTGTGAATAAACTAAATCACTGAAAACTTGAAAGGTAAACAGCAATGCAATGACCATAAAGCATCGTCTCCATTTAAAACATGAACTGTCAGTGGAGTCTTTTAATTACCCTCCTCATAAATCATTTTTTAAAAACATGTCACAGTGGGGAAATGGTAATTTCATCTCTCCTGCTGTTTAGCCTTGGAGAGGAAACCATATTTCTGACTCTCAAATGAACATTTAAGAAGATAGATTCCCTTCCTCATGAACTCATGTGGACCCCTCCTGGGGAAGTTAACTTCTCCTGTCTCACTTCCATCTTTGCCTAAGATAGACACTGGAAGAAGGAAAGAACTAAACCCTTATTATGGGTAATATATTGGGTTATGTGCTTTTACAAATATTATCACATGTGTCCTTCACAACAACCCCAAGAGCAGGCTTCTATTATTGTTTTCAACTTTTAGTTAAAGAAATAAAGGATTAGAAATTAAATGACCTTCTCAAGGTCACACAGCTAGCAGTTATTCAAGTTCACATTGGAGTCTGGTGTTCCCGATTTCACATCCAATATTCTGTCCATTGTACCAACTCGGCAGGAGGTGAGTTGGAAGAGCACAAATAGTCTCATTATTTAGTCCAAATATTTTGGGGGGAGTGTAATGGAGGTTAAAAATATACCCATTATCTGCCTTTGGATGGGCTACATCAGCACTAGGGAAATGATGAGAATGTTCCAATGTTTCTCTGACTACTTGCATGTCTAGCGTCTTGTACAGTTTTTAGAAATTCACTGGGGCTTATTAAGAATTCAATTGATCAGTTAAATGAGTGTGGTCTTTAGTATTGTTCATAATACAAGAAGCAGCGATTCAGAACCAACTGAAATGAATACATCTGCCATTTTCAAAAAGGCAGGAATTAAGAGAAGGTCTGTTAAATCATGGAATTAAGGGAAATTCTGTTAAATCCTGTTGGTACTTTGTAACCTTCAATGACCATCTCTAGCTTTGGATATTGATGGTGTAGGTCACGTCTATCAACTTGCAATTCAAACAGGAGCCTGTTCTGTTACTCCAATGACAACAATAAAGACATTGCCCTTCTTGAGTTTCCATTTTGTATTAACTATTCAAACATTTTTTAAACTGATAAATTATATACAGTTTCCCCCAATATACCCAATAATATCATAGGAAAACTATCATTAGTCAATTGTGTTCTCAAACATTTTCAAAATTTAAATAATTGAGACTGGAGGTAAAAATGGAGGAATAGAGAAGGAAAAAAAAAACCCAAGTATCCTATTGGTCAAAAGCCCATTTTCAACCTTTTCTGATGATACCATGGATATAACAGCCACAGAATACCATCATCTTCAATGAATTCTATTTGACCATAATGCAAAGGGCAATGGAGGTAGATGTGTTGGACATAAACAGGTTCTAGCAAAGAAGCTTTCGATAATTGTATAGACTAGTTATCACAAAAGAATGTGATTGAATGCAAGAGAAACCTTATAGACAATGACTGTGCTCCACTATATCCATGCAATATGATGGGTATTAGAAGGTGTCCAATACAGTGGTTCCAACCCCTTATCATGAAAAGTATGACACAGGATAAGAAGTCATGATGGATTGATGTTTGAAATTTTGGAGAGAATAACCTAACCCATATGATGAAATATTCAAGCTGCTCACAAACACCTGAGTCAATAATTCCAATACCATTCCTTCCATTTTCTTGCCAGGAATATTAAGTGGGAGCAAAATTGTTTAGTCTAAAATTTTTATATTTTTTTCAAATATTCTTTTCTTCAGTTCCATCTCTCAAGGAGGATCTGAAAAATAGGCAAAGGGAAAGGAAATAACCCAGTTTTTTTGAGCCATAAACCCAATTTCATTTGCATTAGAGAAAAGGACACACCAGTGTCCATCTTGCCAATTTGTTATAAGAGACTGACCTGCCTCAACTGAAGGCATATATTGAAATCATTTGACCTTCCCATTTGTCATGAACCACATAATTTCCAGCCTTCCCCAGTCACAATGGAAAGGAGCTGTAGAGTATGTTGCCTTGTCAAGAACTCCTATGGAAAAAGAATAGGTAGCCCTTGTGTATGTCCCATGGTTCTTCATTTATTAAATGTCTATCAAATATACCATAATAATAAACCTTATAAGCACTTTAATAAAAAAGAAATATATTTTTTAAACATGTTTAGTGTCAGGTGCTAAGACTACATAAACAAAACCAACTCAGTCTGATCTTTGGGAGAATATAGTTTATCCATGAAAACAAAATATCACATATGAGTGATGGATAGAGACAGACTAATTTCATATAATACCATATCGAATTAGATTTTTATTTGGTTTTATTGTTCTCTCTTCTGAGTACTTATCACAAGACCCTTCCAAATTTGTTGTTTAATAAATGATTATTGCATTGACTTAGCTTGGTCTGGAGGCATTAATACCTAGGTTTGAATCCCACTTCGAATCCCATTTCAGATCTCTCTCTCTCTCTCTCTCTCTCTCTCTCTCTCTCTCTCTCTCTGTATAAATATATATATATTTATATATATATGTATATATATATATATATATATATATATATATATATATATATATATACTAGATGCATGACATAGTTAAATTGTTTAATTCCTCCAACCCCATTTTTCTCTTCTTTAAAATGAGGGGATTGATTTCAGTAATCTTAAAGTTCAATTTCAGGTTTCTGATTTTCCTCTGTTTAGTAACAAAATTCCAAAGTTATAAAAAACGAAGGAATTTGAGAAAGAAGTGGAAGAAAAGGATGAAGCCTAGTGTGCCTATCACTGGTTCTCTCTAATATGGAGAGATCCTACATTCTCCTCCCCACTTCTGATCCTAAATCACCTTGATGTTTGCTGTATACTACTTTCCTTGGACTCTGCTTTGTCCCCCAATGTCCCCCAGTTTCTCTGCTCCTCACATCACTCCATATTGTCCTTCAAACTAATTTTCTTCAGACTTGTTCAACCTCACCAAAGTTTTATTCCCCCAAATTCTCTTACACTATTTCTATAATTTGGCATCAACTCTATACACCTCACCTCTAGCTTCTTTGATCCCAACAATCCTTATTTTCACAAATCCCCTGACTCGTTCTGTTTTTTTTTCCAGTTTATTTTACATTGGATCATCCTGAGCTTTTCTGATACCCTTGAAACTGTGGCTTTTCTATTTCTTTTTCTGAAACCAGTCCTGGAATGAAGAATATTAGAGAGAAGTTTGAGACATAGGAAAAATTCTAGAGATTTACCAAGTCCTTTATAAAAAAGGGGTCTAGAATCACACACAGAGTAAATGATAAAGTTATAACTTGAATTCCAGTTCTTTATCTGTTCACACCTCTTCCAAATACCTTCCTTTCCAAAATGAGTAAGTTCTAACTCCCACCTTAGCCTAATGTTATGATTTTGATGGGAATGGAAAAGAGGAGGGGAACACTCAGTGAATGTCTTTAAACAATTACCCAATAAAATCATGACAAATATGTATAAGATAAATATAAATATATCAAGGAAGAGGACAAAAGAAAAATATCTCACTCAAGTATCTAGGATGTATCCCATGACTTTACTGAACTTTGGAATAAAATGTAGATTCTAAAGAGATAGAGATGAATGAATAGTGACTTCTAGCTAATGGATACAATCCAGGTAGTCAAAGTGACCATAATTAGAATGTGGAAGAGAATAATCGTATAACATTCAGTCTTATTTGTATGAATTGTAGAGAAAGAAGATCCTTGTATATAATAAGTCTAATAAGAAACCTGGCCCTGGAGTGGGATCATTTATAAAAATTAAACAGATTAATTTTAATTTTATTAAAAAATTAATCAGCCATCAGATGACATTGAATAGAAGAGTGACATAATGGAATTTATAGATTCTGAGCCTCAAGCTATGTGAAGGATGAATTTGAAAGGTGAAAATTAAGGTAGGGAGATCAATTAGAAAGTACAAATAATTCTGTAGCACAATTTGGAACTATGCCTAAAGGGTTATATAACCCATGCCTACAAGCTCACCTTTTGGGCTAGAAGTGTCATTCTATTTGCCAGAAGATATGAAATATGGAAGGAAAAAATAAGCACATATATATATATTCATACTACATAGATAGATAGATAGATAGATAGATAGATAGATAGATAGATAGATATTTATGACAGCTCTTCTCTGGTTGCCAGGAGTTGGAGACTGAGGGAATGTCCATCATTTGGGGAATGACTGAACAAAATATGATATTTGACTGACACGAAATGCTGTTCTGTTATGGGAAATGATGAACAGGATGCTCTCAATAAAAATAATACTTGAGCTGATGCAATGGGAAATATACTATATATAAAATACTGACAATTTTGCTGGATGATTAGCTATGAATGACTTCCCTTTTCTCAGCAATGCTATAAGCCAAGAGAACTCTGAAGGACTTATGATAAAGAATACTATCCGTCCCAATGACAGAGCAAATAGGGTCCAAATACAGATTGAAGCCTATTTTTTCACTTCAGTTTTCTTGAGATTTCCCTCTTTTTTTGGAGGGATAACTTTATGTTTACACCTTGATTATTGTGGCAATGTTTTTCATAACTAAACATTCTTAATCTATAACAAGTAAATCTCTTTCCCAATAAGGGGTAGTGGGATGGGAAGAAGGGAAAATTTTGGAACTCAAGATCTTAGAAGTAAATGTTGAAACTTTTTTTTGCACGTAAATGGGGAAAAATAAAATTTAATTTAAAAAAAAATTAGTGCAAAATGTCAACAGAGAGATAAAGATTGCCTGAATTTTAATTGTGAGTTCAAGACTTTGAAGAAAGTAATGATTGTGAAATATCTATTGGATGTTCAGCAACTAAGTATCAGCAAAAGTGAATATATATATATATATATATATATATACACATAATATATATATATATATATATATATATATATATATATACACACACACACATATATATGGGATCTAGGGAAGAAGTGAGCAGGTAGAAAGAAGAATGAAGAGAGACTGCAGCATTGCAACTGATTTGATGCCCTTAATAGAAAGAGGAATGTTCCAGAAGAACGTTTACTTCCGGGGAAAAGCTGAGCATTAAGCAGCAACGAAGAAACTAATCCCTCTTCCCTAATGGACTCTCTCTTGAATCACACCTCCCAAGAGGCAACCCGTATCTAGTAGGGTCATATAATCTGACCCCCCAAACTGACCAGAGAATCTGTCTCCAGGAGAGTATGAAAAGACAAACAGCACGAAAGTGCAGCAGGTCTTGAGTCCGTGGCTGTTTAAATAAGATGTGATAGGTATATTTTTGCTCATTCCCTCAATAATTAGGCCATCTCAAATACAGGGTCAAGTCTCTCTGGAGATCTATTGAGTTGTCAACAGAGGGCAGCAGTAAGGCGGTTGGCAAGAAGTCCAAATTGCTGAGTTGGAATAAAGATGAATTAGCATCTTGTTTAATCAATAAAAGATTGGACAAACTGAATATCTTTGTCAAGGAAAAGACAATATGTGTCCTAGAAGTCATTTCAGTTTACCTTTTCATTCTAGTTTTAGTCTTCTAATTACTATTCCAACTCCAAAAACCAGTAGAAAGAACGAACATAATAATGCAATAGTAATTGCTATTTTTATGGCACTTTAATGTTTGGAAAGCAGTTTATAGCCAAGTTCTCATTATATCTTTTCTACTATACTGAAAAGTAGGTAAGGCAATTATTATTATCCCCATTTCACAAATTAGAAAATAGTCTTCGAGTAAAATGACATCCCCAGAGTCACACAGTAAGTGGCAGCGATAGCAGTCAAACCTACGTATCTCTCAAAACTAATTTCCTCCCTTGTTTCTACTTCACCCTGCTGCCTCAGCAAATGCAAAGTGTTTGTCTCTGCATTTGTGCAGAGCTATTTTCTATTGTCACCTATGGAACTGTAGAGGGAGATGAGACAGACGGAAAAATAAGAGAAAGCACAAATCAATGCATAACAATGAACTATGGGCAGGTGGACTAACCAGAGAAAAGGTAGCCCAACTTTAGAAAACACACTCCATGAATCTGCACAGGATAGGGGAAAGGTCAGTGGACAAGGATTGGGGCAAATTGGAACAAAAGGAAACAAAACTGAAAGAAGCATATTTAGATTTAAAATAAGGGGGAAAAAATCTTCAAATGAGATGATCTGTCTTGGGAAGTAATGGATTCTTCACGACTAGTCTTTAAACAATAGGTGTACAACCACTTAACTCATATATTCCAAAGGATTTTTATTTTGTTTTTTTATAAGACTTTCACTTTTAGGTATAAGATTGGCACACTTTGATCCATTGCATTTCAGAAATTCCAATATCACAGCTTCAACCATACCAATTCCAAATATTGTCAGATATTTTTATGGACACTGGACCATTATAAATTAATAAGCAGCCAAGATAAATAAAGATCCAAAACCTTCCCATGATCATTAATATATTGATTACATAAGGTGAGATTGATCTTAATACTAAGAATAAAATTATCCCATATTTCAAAAACTAACTCTCCTTTACCTTGAAAATTATTTTTCTTATATTTTTATTTTTTTAGGTTTTCGCAAGGCGAATGGGGTCAAATGGCTTGCCCAAGGCCACACAGCTAGGTAATTATTGAGTGTCTGAGACCAGATTTGAACTCAGTCCTCCTGACTCCAGGACCGGTGCTCCATCTACTGCATGACTTAGCTGCCCCTGAAAGTTCTTTTTCTAATATAAGGAACAACAAAGACTCATTCATCCATTTATTACATATCCACAGTTGACTTGATTCTATCCAAAACCTCATTTGCCATTATATACTTAAATCCAATGCTTGTCTAAGCACCCATCAATATTTTCCACACTAGTGTCATTCCTCCTTGCTAGTATCCCTAACTATTCCACTGGAAATGTATAAGCTTCAATTCTTTTTAACAATTCCCTAACAAATCCCTAAGATTTGGTCAGCATTTGTGTTTGTTTGTTTTGTTTTTTTACTCTTAACTAATCTTTTAAAGTCCTTACAGGTCAGACATTCACATAAGAAATACATAACAAACTAAATCAAACAACATATGTGAAATAAGGAAACTACTATTATTACTACTACTACTACCACTACTGCTACTGCTACTACTACTACTAGTAGCTACTATTACTTGCTGCTGCTGCTACTACCACAGCTACTTAATGTTAATTCTGATTCTTTGTTTAAAGGAAGCATCAATAAAGTGATTTACTTAATTGTGTCACTGAACAAGGGGACAATACAACATATTTGCCTATATCATATAGCTGCTAATAAAATATACTTGAAAATAGAATTTAATTGTTAGTAACTGTGATTCTGTTAACATGAAATGCAAAGGGGCAGCTAGGTGGCACAGTGGATAAAGCACAGGCCTTGGAGTCAGGAGTACCTGGGTTCAAATCTGGTCTCAGACACTCAATAATTACCTAGCTGTGTGGCCTTGGGCAAGCCACTTGACCCCATTTGCCTTGGCAAAAACCTAAAAAAACCATGAAATGAAAAGTCATTGGAATTAAACCTAGAAGTACTATAGATAGTGGAGCTATGACATTTTATTCTATAATATAAAGATGACAATAATATTACCAACCATGTATGTATTATACCAATCTCATATATATATATATATATATATATATATACATACACAAATATATGTATATATATATACATATACATGTATATATATATATATATATATATATATATATATATATATAGTTTCAAAACACTACACATACTATAGCTACTTCAGAGCAGAGATTGGCTTTTCACTTTCTATAGTCCTACAGTGCTTAGCACAGTACTGCTGCACAGAAGATTTTATTAGCTATCCAATTGTGATCATTTAGTCCTCACTTTTTACAGATGAGGAAACTGAGTTAGAGAGAAAAGTTAAGTGACTTGCTCAGAGTCACAAAGCTAGATCAAAGAGAATATCCATTTCATGACCTAGTTGCTTTAAAAAGGAATAAAATGAGACTCAGTACAAGGAGTAGTATTTCTATGGTAGATACTTTATAAAAGCAAAAACAAAAACAAAACAAAACAACATCCAAACTCATGATTTTTGGTTTTGAATTCCATCATAAATTCATGCATTTCTAGAAATAGCTGGACATGACTCAATCATTTAATCAAAGTTCTCTGAAGTTGACTTATCTTTTTATTGCCCATAACGGTCACATATAGAGAGATCTAGGAATAAATTCTTAAATTATAATCATTTCTTATGTTCCATCCACACCCCATTCATTTTGTTCATCTGTGAGAAATCTATTATTATATAACTTTTATCAGATTTTAATATTAAGAAACCAATATCCAATTGTTTTATAAAGAATTACCCTTAGAAGTAGCTAGGTGGCACAATGGATTGAGCACCAGCCTTGGAGTCAGGAGAACCTGGGTTCAAATCCGACCTCAGACACTTAATAATTACCTAGCTGTGTGGCCTTGGGCAAGCCACTTAACCCCATTGCTTTGCAAAATCCAAAAAAAAAAAGAATTACCCCCCCCTTTTTAACACATCATGCTACTACTTGCTTCTTGAAGAAACCAAATGAAGAATAATTCAATTCTGTTCAGATCTGTAAGATTCAAGCTGAAACAATCTCAGAGATCACTTTTTAAAAAAGGAAAAATAACCCACATGTACAAAAATACAGCAGTTCTTTTTAAAACGGAGACAAAGAATTGAATATTGAAGAATGCCCTTTAATTGGGGAATGGTTGAGCAAGTAGCAATATATTATAGCAATAGAATAATACTGTGCTTTAAGAAATGCTGAGAGGGTGAATTTGAGAAAAATTTGGAAAACATATAAACTAATGCTGAGTGAAGTAAGCAGAAGCAGAAGAACATTACACATGGTTATAGTTACAGCAACACTGTGTGATGATCATCATCCTAGACATAGCACCTCAGAAATACAGTGATCAAAGACAATTCTAAAAGACATGTAAAGGCAAATGCTATCTACATGCAGAAAAGGACATTGAATGTAGATCAAAGTATATAATTCTCACCTTTTTTTATTTTTTTCTTTCTTTGCTATTTTTTCCTTTTGTTCTTATTCTTTCACTATATGACTAATATAGAAACATGCTCAACATGATTGTGCAAGTATATCAGATTGCTTATCTTTGGAAGGGGAAAAGGAGGAGAGAGATTCTTAAAAAATAAATATTAGAAATTATTACATGTAATTGAAAAATTGAAATACTATTAAAATAGCAAAAAAAGTCAGCCTGAAAAAATGTAAAAAAGGTGACTATTTACTTTGTCCATTATTGGATAACAAACATGTACTGAGAATATTAACTTTAAAAATTTTAAATCTGAACCTAATTATCATAAAAATAATATACACACTTCATCATGAAGAAATAGAAAGGCCAAATTTGTGATTCCTTGGCATTCTTCCATGTTCAAATGATTTGAGTAATATAGAGCCTCTAAAAGAGTTCAGATGAGTAACTAATTTCTAGGTAAAATTAAAAATAATGAAATTGTTTTCAAACATTATGTATTTAATGAAACTACCTTCCCTACTAGACCCAATCACATTACATTTTACTGTAACTCAAAATTGAAACAAAAGGATTATTTTATTTAGATCTGAAGTTAATTCTTAACTAGAGTTTTCTATAAAACAAGATATTCAAAGTAATTTCTCTTTTATTACAAGCAGAGTTAATATTCTTTGAATTATTCTCTTATTGTGCATCACAAGTTTTTCTGTTCCAATTTAGTAATGTTTATCTACATGAAATTTAACAGTGAAAAATGGCACAAAATAGAGTCCTGATGAGTCAATGATCAAGTAAGAAGAATTTAAGATAGAAAGTTCCATACAAAAGCTTTTAATTAATAAATAATTTTTCAACTATTTGTGAATTTCTAGTAAAAGCAAGAAAGGGAACATCATTCTACCCATCCTCTCAATTCACCACTGTGATTACATAATAATGAAACACACACATATATCTATACATATCTATATACGTATCATCTATTTCTATACCTATATCTATATATTTCTATATCTATATAGATCTATCTGTCTATTGATTGATCTTTCTATCTATCTATCTATAGATATCACTTTAAGATATGCTGAGTTTTCCTCAAAGGAAACTTATGTGTAGTAAAAAAAAGGCATATTTACTATGTTTTAAAATTTCCTAAAAATTCAAACTATCTAAAGCAGGGTGAACTGCTTAGAAACGAATAGGAGTAGGGCAGCTAGGTTGTGCAGTGGATAGATCACTGGCCCTGGAGTCAGAAGGATCTGAGTTCAAATATGACTTCAGACACTTAATAATTGCCTAGTTGTGTGATCTTGGGCAAGTCACTTCACCCCATTGCCTTGTTAAAATAAATAAATAAATGGGACCTCCTTTAAAAGAAGTTTATTCATTAAATTTAGGATAGTCATTTCTATGGGATATGAAGGGAAGAAAGGAACATTATTTAGGTGTGTCTGTCTGTGTGTGTGTGTGTGTGTGTGTGTGTGTTAGGTGGATGATCACAATGCTCTTTCAGAATTGAAATTCTATGGAAGTTTAGTGTATGTATGCATCGATCACTATTAAAAACATATTTTGCTCCATGATTTGCTATTCCCTAACACTATGAAAATGTATATGAAGTCAGTCTTTACACTAAAATAGCCTATATTACATAAAAAGAAAGAAAATTTGCTCATTTATGTTAAGGGTGTTCACCATTTATTCATTTTTTGTGGGTGGTAGGGGAAGATTTTTGTATATCTGGTGAAGAATATGCACCCTTTCTCACAATAAAAATTAAAATATATAAAATAAGATAAAGAAGACTAAAAAAGAAATTCAATATTTTAAAGTATGTTTATATACATAGAGACATATATATATATATATATATATATATATATATGCTGATAGATAGATAAAAACAAGGAACTCCATGTTAAGATCTTTTGTTTTGAGAAAAGATCATCAAATATATACAATAATAATGAAAGATCATTTTGATGAATTTTTAGGTATAGACTAGGAGGGATGGAGAATTAAGATGGAATCAAGTAATGTTGTTCATATTATCATGATGAAAAAAAATTCTCATAGGAGATTAAAGATTTTTCCTGGAGACATACAAGGGCTGAAATCCCGATATGACTTCAAGTGAGTTGCTCTGTCTACTACCTATGTTGTCTTGCCTTCTAAAGTTATCTTCCTTCCAGTCTGTTTTTTGGCATGCTCAAATACATTTCAGAACTGTTCAAAATGTAAAGCATATCTTGCTTATCAAAATGCATGTTCCATGAGTTTAGAGACTCCTTTTACCTTTCTTAGTACCCATGGATATAGAAAAGTGTACGGCACACAGAAAGTGTTTTGGAAATAATTATTGACAGATGGATTCTTGAATATCATTACATCTAGAATCATCTGTGAGAATTTGATTATTATAAGGTGAAAACAATGATAAATCCACTCATTTATATCTTCTATAAATTCTTTATGTAACTCCATGAATTAAAGATGAAAACAAAGTTGGTGAAATAGACAAACCTTATCAATACTTTTTAAGGCAAATCAACACAAAGCCATTGCATCTAAGCTGAAAAATATCCAGTAAAAGGCAATAAGGGCAGATAAATGCTTTGAGAAAATGATATAATGAAAATTCATGGAGAATTTTGGAATATATGACATGAAAACACTAAGGGTAGAATTCTGGATCTAAAGATTTAAATAATAGAGTCATTTGACTTATTCTCTTTAGTCCCAAATCTCTAGGATAGATGGTATAAGTTGCAAAGTGGTAAATTTAGGTTTGATCTCAGGAAAAAAAAGATCCCTGAGAATGAGAGTGGCTTAAAAATGGAGGGGGTTAACAAGAGGATAATGGATTCTTCCTTAATAGAGATCATCAAGAAAAATTTCCATGACAGCAGCCTAAATATGTTTCAGGTTGGAAGCAATGCCTCTGAAATATCTTCTCCACCTGTGTTGAATCATTTCAATCTGATTAAAAACAAACAAACTCACATGAAACCCTTTAAGATATTTTAGACTTTAAGGTATTTCCATAATGATTTAATAATTGTCTCATAATGTTACCATATTGTAAAACTAAAATACCCTCGAACAGCCTTTATATGTTAAAAAGTCCCATTTACTAAAAATTAGACTCTAACATTTCATCTTAAAATGTAACAAAAGAAAATGACTTATGAAACAATGTGCAATTTTACAATGATCAGGATTTAACAGAGCAGTCACAGGTAGACATCCTCTCATTATAGAAATCTAACACTTAATTTGCATTCTTATTTGTTACTTATCTACTTTTAATAGCATTTTAGTGCTAATTTCTGTCTCTATAGAAAATAAGTTTGCAAAGAAACTGGAGCAATTTCATATTTTATAATAACATCTCATATTCCTCTACTACTTTGGAATAAAGTACTGCTTCTAAGAAGTTTACTAGATGATTCTTTCTAGTATCAGGAATATGCCTAATGCATGTGTGTAAGTAGGTGTGTGTCAACACACATACACACATCCCCCTAACCCCTTTACAATTCAGTTTCCAACCTTACCATTCCACAAAAAGTTTTCTCTCCAAAATTAATAGTGATACCACCTTCAATCATATTTTCTCAGTCATTTTCCTTGACCTTTCTACAGCTTTTAAAATTGTTTATCAATCTCTTTTGAGATACCACTCTCACATAGTTCTCCTCTTACAAATTTAACCACTCTTATTTTTTAATCCTCTTTCAGAAGATATCTTCCAACCATAGACACCCTTTAGGTTATTTGTCTTCCTTCTCTGGACTATTTCATTTGGTGACTCCATGTGTTTTATGATGATGATTCTCAGATCTATCTATTTTGCCCCAAACTTTCTGTTGACCTCTATTGAAAATGCTTTCCAATCATCTAAAACAATATCCTTCAGCCATCTAACAATATAAAAGATAGAACTCATTTATATTTTCTCAAAAGCCACCTGCTCTGTATTCAATCTGTTTCAAAGTATATTAAAAACATCTTTGCAACATTATAGCGCCTTCTGTCCTCTGGCACTGCCACCACTCTAATGCCAGCCTTTATCAACTTGCATTTGGCACGTTAATAACCTACTAGTTGACCTGTCTTTAAGTTTCTCATAATTCTAAGTCTTCCTCCATTTAGGTACCAAAGAGATTTTCCTAAAGAACGGGACCCACTATGACATTTCCCTACTCAAGAAACTTCTAGAATTTCCCTATGACCTATAGGACCAAAGGAAAAAAGTTTAAGTTTGACATTCAAAAACTTTTATGACCTACCTGCTAAATTTCCAGTCTCTTTATACTGTACTTCCCCCTGCCCTTGTACTCTTTCATCTAGTGACATTTTCCTCTTTTTGCTTCAACAGTAAGACAATTCTTAAGCAAATTCTCGAGCTATCTCCCATGCCTGGAACATTTGGCTACTTCAATTTTCAAATAAAATTTCCTTTGATTTCTTTAAGTCCCAACTGTAAGCCATCTTTTACTTAGGCTTTCCAAATCTACCTTAATTTTAGTGTCTTGACCCACTAATTATTTCTTATTAATCCTGAACACAGTTTGATTTGTATATGGTAGTTGCATTATTTTTCTCTGTCATTCAAATGAAAGCTTCTCAAGGGCACAATTTCCTTTTCCCTAATTTGGTATCATGGCAACCACAATCTGACCCAGTTGAGACCCTTAACAAATGTTTATTTATTGATTGTTGGATACATACATATAGATATATACATGTATGTAGGTTTAGAACAGTATATATAATATAGATTATATGCATACATACATAGATATTTATGAATATTTCATTATAATCAGTTTCCTTTGCCAGTCAAAGTATTTAGTTTTATGAATGAAAAACTATGATTCTAGAGATGCTTCCATTTGCTTCATAGATTGCCAAAGTCGTCTATGGAACAAAAGATGCTAGGAATTCCCATTCTAGTAAAATATAACATAAAGAGAAGATAATTGTTTAATTGAAAAAGCTACTTAAAATAGCTTTGAGAGAAGTGACATCTAAGCTCCCATAGCCTAACATTCCCAGTCTCACAGTTTCACACATTTGGCAGCATACCTCAATGATCACATCTCTCTTTGGCAAAATAACAGTACTTCCTGAGTCCGCTCTCAGAAATCTCAGGACACAGCTTGGGAGTCTAGAATTTTACAAATATCCACAGAAAGGTCTCTTCCATATTCTCAAAAACTTTCAACCTCAACATGCATACATCAAAATCTTATTAGAGAGAATTTGATCGATATTATATCATTGCCAATTATTCTTCTCCCCAGCGGAAAAGAGCAAGAAATTAATTGATACAAATTCAATCATCAAATTAAGAGTGTGATTATTAAAAACAAACAACTAATCTTGAAATCCCAGTAAGCTGATTACTTTTTTTATCTTTTTTTAAAATTGTTTACCATTAAGACATCAACTTGGGTATACCTTTGGATATAACTTAAATTATCACAAGCATATTTTTAAAGTTTGTACATATATATATATATATAAATATGTATGTAAATATGTAGATATATACATTTGCATGTATGCAGGTGGGCATGATCTTTAAAGGGTTAACATCTAGGCAGACCGTACAGTGTGACAACACAAACCCAATTTCATATGGTGACAACCTAATTAATCTTCTTCTTTTGTTTCAACACCATACGGTCTCCACTCAGCTGTGGAATATAGTGGAACCTCACTGGGATCACATCTGTCAGGTTTACAGGCTGAATAAAAGCCTTTAGCAGACTTATATGCAGTCATTTTCATCCATTGTATATGGAAGAAAAAAGATGTCCTTCGAGAAATTCTTCCTGACTACAAGGGTGAAGATATAAACTTAAAGTGTATGAATGCACACCTATATATTCTGTTCAGATCCATACATACAGAAGGAACATGTGTGCATATCTATGCGTACTCATCTAGATCCATATCCATATGCAATATCTATATTCACATGTTTATAAAGGTAAATGGGAATATATTCATTCGCTGTTCTATGTGCATGTCCATATATCCATACATACAAACATCATATTTACAGGCATAAATATGCTGTAGATATGCACACACACACACACACACACACACACACATATATATATGCTTCTATACGTATATATAAAATTTCTAAAAGATATGATGAATAGGCAAAAAATATCTCCAAGGGAAAAAAATAAATTTCAATTATATATAATGTATTACACCAATTTAAATTGAGTTTCCTCCCTAAGGTTTTGAGGAATCATTTGTACAATAGAATTATTTCCACATGGGTACTCAAATAATTACTCAAGAAATAAATTGGATAATGAATACTCTAACTAAGCCATTTTCAATGGAAAACATAATGATAAATGGAAGAAGGGGGTGTTAAACTTTTGTTTGGGGGCATAGCAATGACAATCTACCTAAGATCACCACCCATATAAGGCTCTGAGGTGATGATACATTGCAAATCACTGTGGGCTATATCAGTCACCTCATATTATCAACTACAACCTGACCTAATTTTATAATTGAGTAAATTACTAAGATTGTGACATTAAAATCCAGAAATATTTATATGCTAAAATAATATTCAAGACCTTGACAGACTGGAGTAATGGGTTTAGACTAAAAAAAAATCTCAAACTGCATAAGGGAAAGTGTAAAGAAGTTCCTCTTTCTGGGATAATATTGAGTTTATTACAGTGAGTCTTTAATGAAATTGTTGAAAACTCAAAATTTATATAAATGCATAAATATAAACTGGCTATAGTTAGACATATATGCATGCATTGTATATGCAGGTATGCAGGCATGGCACTGTATCTATGATTTCATTGCCATAAGGCTTCCCTTTCCAGTTATATCTGAATTCTTTCTCTGAAATTGATACTTTTTTATTTTTAGGTTTTTGCAAGACAATGGGGCTAAGTGACTTGCCCAAGACCACACAGTTAGGTAATTATTAAGTGTCTGAAGCCGGATTTGAACTCAGGTACTCCTGACTCCAGGGTCAATGCTCTATCCACTGTGCCACCTAGCCGCCCCCTGAAACTGATATTCTTAAACAGTTTCATGACAAATTGACAACAAACACATTTTCAAGTGTGAATTGGTTAGGAAGATCATGTCAGAAGTGCATCTTTGATGAAGAAAGAACTGATGGATTTTGATTTGTGAGGTGTGTGGTAGGGGCTATTCTTAAGCATAAGTAGAGTTAATTGGTCCTTAGAGTCTCTTCTATGTTTAATTTTTTGCAAAACATAAGATCTGCAATTCAAAAACAAACATAAACTTTTAATCCCTATCTTTGAGGACCTAACAAATTTGTTGCATGTTTCCATTTTTCTCATAGGAAATAAAGAAAGCACAAAATAAGGGGACTAGAACAAAGGAACTCATCAATTTCAGAGTAGAAAACAACATAGTATTTCAAAAATATGTTCATCCCTGAATCTTATGGACCTATTAATATAAAAATATTCTATATGGAAAGCATATCCTGGGAATCAATTGATCCAAGCACAATATGAATGCCAGAAAAAGGGCCATTGAAATTTTCTCTAAGCTTTTTTGAAATAAAATTTCCCTCCTGAAGTAAAAGAAATTTCTGAGGTGTTGAGTCAGCAGAGTTGTGGGTGGCAGCACAGAATAAGTTAATTGAAGCCTCCTGTTCAAATCAGCATTTATATCTTTATTTTTTCACACTTCTCTGATCTCTCTTGAGAAATTAAAAAAAAAAACAGCTTCCACTGAGATCTGTACTTTGAAAAAGGATGCTTATCAGAAACATGCAGCACCATTTCAATGCTAATTAATATCTAGGTAGGTGTAAATAAATGATCACCCTCTTGCCTGGACTACTATCATAAAATTATTACTTGTCCTCATCCCTTCCTTAATTATCTCCCTTTCTAATTCATTCCTTCTAATTGTGAAAATAATCTGATCATTTCATTCCCTACTTCAGATATTCTAAATCTCCCATTTCCTGTAAGATCAAATTTTATTTTAAGCCATTGTTTTCCAATTTCCTCTGCAATTTCACTTGTCAACCTTTCCAAACTTGACTGCATTTTACTCTTCTTCACACTTTTCATCATCACTTGACCACTTGCTGTTCTGTAGTATTGCTTTTCCATCTTTTTGATTCCACAATTTCCTGCCAAATACCCTGCTGTGTCTCATTTCACTATGTTCCCAAGTCTTTCTTCAAACTCATTAAGAGAATCCTCTTAAAGAAAACTGATGCCATCACCTAAAAGTGATACCTCCTTCTACATTTAAGAATATTTAATTCTGTTCTCTCTGATGCTATTGCATTCCATCATTCCATCTTTAATGTTTCTCTATGCTATTTGACATTCTGAAATTTTAAATTTCTTGCTGACTGTAAGATTGCTTACTGTCAAAACCTCTGAGAATGGATTTCTATGTATCTGGGTTGTTTTGCAAGGGAGCTCTTGTTCAATACAAGAATATTTGAACTGGGGGCAGCTAGGTGGTGTAGTGGATAAAGCAACGGAGTCAGGAGTACCTGAGTTCAAATCTGACCTCAGACACTTAATAATTATCTAGCTGCATGGCTTTGGGCAAGCCACTTAACCCCATTGCCCTGCCAAAAAAAAACTAAAAAAAAGAAGAATATTTGAACTATCTAATTTTTAACTTCCATTGACTCATGCCCATGAAGTAAATAGAGAAGTTATCTGATAAATATGGTCATTTTACTTCCTTTAATTTGTATAGCCACCTATTGAGAGCATATCGACTTTTCAATTAATTAACTCTTTATTGTGACAAGACCAAATCCACTTTCTATTCAGATCCTGTATCTCTCTTACTTGATACCCTCAAACAAATATTCCAGTTGATGGAATGCTGGACTGGCAGTCAGCAATACCTGAGTTCAAATCTTGCCTGAGACATGGCTAATCCTGGACAAATCACTTAACCTCTATTTACCTCATTTTCCCCAAATGTAAAATGAGGATAATCATAACTACTTTACAAAGATCTTGTGATGATTAAGTGAGATCACATTTGTAACACATTTGTAACAGGCTTTGCCATATATTAAGATATTGTTCAGGTGTTTCCAGTCATGCGATTTTTTTTTTTTTTGTGAATTCATTCAGGGTTTCTTTGCAAAGTTAGGAGAGTGCTGGGCCATTTTGCATACTTAGTGTCTGAGGCAGATTTCAACTCCACAAGATGAAATCTTCATGACCCCAAATCTGAAACTCTATCCACCTGTGCCATATAGATGATGATGACAATAAATTTTATTTTATCAGTACATGACAGGCTATTGGATTATCATTATTACTTTTCAATTTGCTTGATTGATTTACTAATAATATATCTTAATGTTCTGCACAAAATCACCTCGTTTAGTGAAATTTATTATTTTTCTTATGTAATGCTCAATAAACTTGGAGATTCTAATTATATACAATTTTTATCATAAACTGGACTACTTTTTTCTCTCATATTAATTTCTGAAAAAAATACTATTTTGTTTCAATTGCAGTAGTAGAAATGTTAGTTTTGAAGGCTTCATAAGTCTTTCCAAAGGTCCCACCCTTTGTTTATTATTTGAAAGGTAACAATGCCAGTTCCCTTGTGTCCTAATGCTAAGATAACAAGGAAAGAATTCTATAAGAAGGTGAGTCATTAATTTAAAGAAGAAAAATAAGTCCAGTTTTAAGGGGGGGAACCATACATTACCAAATCTTTCAGGCACATTTTTCATAAAAAGAAATAACTGGAAAAATTTGGTTGATCACATAGAAACCGTACTAAGGAAACATAAGTATAACTCCTAATTTTGGTTTTGTTTAGTTTATATTGCAAGGCAATGGGGTTTTGACTTGTCCAAGGTCACGCAGCTGGGTAATTATTGTATCTGATTACAGATTAGAGTTTAGGTCCTCCTGACTCCAGGGCAGATGCTTTTATCCACTGAGTGCCCTCCAGAAGTATAACTCCCAGTGGATTACACTAATATTCCTTTGGTGTCTTTATATCCCATAATGATATAAACCTAAGCATGCATCATATTTTTGTTTTTGTTTTGAAAAAGTAATCGAGGTCACCATAATCAATCTTCTGAGTATGACTTTCTCCAAACTTAGCTGGTCTGCACCTATGTCACTAGGTGGACAAGCCAGCACCCTCATATCAAAACAGCCTTCTCATCATAAGCACCCTAGTACTCCTGGCCAGTAGCATGTCTTACAAATAGAAGATGCTTCAGCAATGTTTGAGAGATGTGTGAGCAGCTGGACCAAAGGTCATCTTACCAAAAGCAACAACAGCAAAAAATGTGTCTCAAGACCAGATGCGTACAAAAGACTAAAGCTTGAAGAGGAATGGTGACTCATGCAGTCACTGAGGGCGTCAATGAGAGAACCAGAATTTTAATTGATATCTTTTGAACCTGATCTAGAACTCTTTCTACACAAAGACACAAAAGATGGTTCACTAAATAGATCACAGGACTTGATCTCAGGTCAACTTGAGTTCAAAGCCAAACCCAGATTCTTGCTAACTATGTGGCCTTCAGCTAGTCTTTTGTGGCTCAGCTTTCTCATATATATGGATAATAATAGTAATTCAGTCACACATTTACTGAAAGGATCAAAATTGATTAAGTCTTGAAATAGAATCAAGAGAAAGTTGTATACAGAAGTGGCAGTAAGAACAATATTGAGTGAACTAGTCATTGAACTAGTATAAAAAAAACTAAATGAACTGCAAACTTCCTATGAATGGAGATAGTGCTTGTATTAGGAGAAAGAATGAATATACATAGGCAGCGGTGTAAATATATATATGCAGGTATATGTAACTATGTGTGTCTAATCATATCCATGTTTAGGATGGGGGAAAAGAGCTAAAAAAGAAAGTTGTATTGGTGTATGTTTGAAAGAAATAGAAAGTATTGGTTCTGCAGTTTCAGATGCAACCCTCTTATTCTATTCCACTTTCTCAAAGAAAAGCTTGTTTTATTAATAAATATATATATGCACAAATATAGTGTTTTTTAAATTTTAAAATTCTACAAGATATTATATTACTATATTGTGATTGCTGTTATAATTATTACTCCTTTATCATGGTAGGAGAGGATCACACATAACTCCCCAAAGTTAAAGGAAATACCAACATATAAAGACAAAATTAATAACATTTTTGAGGTGCCATCAAACTTAGATGTTCTCCAATCTCTCATCTTAATTTTATATTTGTAGAACATGGACACAGTTGAAATTCAATGATAATATTGGGTCATTTCACGGCAGCCTTCAAACTTGTAGAAGCAATCAAGTCAATTAAGTCAACACGTAGAATTTAAGCTTTACTGTGACTGAGAATCAAAACAGACAAAGAAAATTATAGTCCAGTCTTCTTAACGAATATTGATGCAGAAAATCTTGATTAACATTTTAGCAATGAGACTACAAGAAGTCATTACTAGGGTAATACACTAGGATCAGAGAGATTCAATATTAGGAAAACACTAAACCTATTTGAATAAATCAATAGCAAAACCAATAGAAATCATGTGATTATCTCAATGGATTCTGAAAAAGCCTTTTACAAATATGACATCCATTCCTATTAAAAAACACTAGAACTTTTAGGAATAAATGGAGGTTTTTCTTAAAATAATAAATGATATCTATCTAAAACCATCAATAAATATTATATGTAATGGGGATAAATTCAGAGCATTATTTCCAATAAAATCAGGAATGAAATAAGGATGCCCAGTATCACCATTACTACTTAATATAGTTTTAGAAATACTAGCTGTAGCAATAAGAGAAGGAACAGAAATTGAAGAAATCAGAGTTGGAAGGAAGCAAAGCTTTCACTCTTTGAAAGATGATATGATGGTATACTTAACTCAAGAAAATCATTTTTAAAAACTCCTTGAAAGAATTAAGAAATTCAGCAAAGTAGCAGGATATAAAATAAACTCATAGAAATCATCAACATTTCTTATATAAACAACAAAGCCAAGTATCAAGAGACAGAAAGAGAAATTGCAGTTAAAGTAACTATAGAAAATATTAAATATTTGACAATCTACCTCCCAAGGCAAACCAAGAAACTTTATGAACACAATTATGAAGTACTTATCACCCAAATAAGGTTAGAGCTAAATAATTGGGAAAATGTCAATTGCTCATGGTTAGTTCAAGCTAATGTAATAAAAATGACAATTCTACCCAAATTAAATTACTTATTCAGTGCCATACTAATCAAACTGCCAAATAACTATTTTTCTGAGCTAGAAAATATAGTAACAAAATATATGTGTAGCAGCTAAAGGGCAAGAATATAAAGGGAACTGATGAAGTAAATGCAAAGGAAAGTGGCCTAACTCTATCAAATCTAAAACTATATGATAAAGCAGCACTCATCAAAAGTGTCTGGTACTAGTTAAGAAATAGAATAATAACTCAATGGATTAGGACAGGTTCATCTCATCCCCTATACAAAAATAAGGTCAAAAATTATATGGGATTTAGACATAAATGGCAACATCATAAATAAATTGTTAGACCAAGAAATGTTCTTATCTATCAGATCTATGGAAAGGGGATAAATTTATGACCAAACAATATTTAGAGCACTTATAAACTGGAAAATGAATGATTTTCACTCTATTAAATTAAAAAGTTTTTGCACTAATAAAATCAATGCTGCCAAAATGAGAAGGAAAGAAAAAAGCTGGGAAACAAAGTTTACAAGCCAGAACTCTGATAAAGGTCTCATTTCTAAAATATATAGAGAATTGCATCAAATTTATAAGGTTACAAGTCATCCCCTAAATGACAAATGGTCAAAAGGGTATAAACAGTTTTCAAATGAAGAAATTAAAGCTATATATAATCATATGAAAAAAATACTCCAAATCATTATTAATTAGAGAAATGAAAATTAAAATAACAATGAGTTATCACCCAAACCTATCAGATTGGCCAAGATGAGAAAAAGGGAAAATGATCAATATTGGAGAGGTTGTGAGAGGATTGGGACGTTGATGCATTGCTGGTGGAGTGGTGAATAGATCCAACTTTTCTGAAGAACCATATGGAACTCTGCCCAAAAAGCAGTTAAACTGTCCATACCCTTTAACCCAGCAATTACAATTCTAGGCCTATATCCAGAAGAAATTTTTAAAAAAGGGAAAAGTCCCACATGTTCCAAAAGATTCATAGCAGTTCTTTTTGTAGTAACAAACCATTGGAAATTGAGGGGATGTCCATCAATTGGGAAAAGGCAAAATAAATTATGGTACAGGGATACTATGGAATATCATTGTCCCATAAGAAAGCTTAAGTGGTCGGACTCTAGGGAAGCATGGAATGACTCACAGGATCTGATGCTGAGTGAAGGGGGCAGAGCCAAGAGAACAATGTGCACATCAACAACATCAACGTGTGTTGATCAGCCTTGATGGGAGCAGCAACTCTCAGCAGTCCAGAGACCTAGGACAGCTATATTAGACCCTATGGGCATTTCTATCCCTAGAAGAAAAGCAATACAAAACAAAAGAAAATAGAAACAAACCAAACAAAAAAAAAAAACTCTTCAGAATTTGATGAACACATCATTCACTTTTTTAAAAGTTTCTCTTCTATATTTCTTTCCTATCCATGGTTTTATTTCTTTTCCTTTAATCCTAATTCCTCATAGTGAAAATTACTAATCTGTAAATATGTTGAACAGAAATCTGCAAGTCTAACATTTACCTGACTGCAGCTGAGAGGAGGGGGTGGGAAAGGGAGGGTAGAAAGATAATATCTAACTAAAAATATATATATATATATATGCATATAGATGAATATTGAAAAATTTTCATAACATTTATCTGGAAAAATAAAATATCGATCAAAAAATACCACAGACTTTTCTTTAGAAGATAATATGTTCCTCATGAATAGAAGTATTAAAAGAAGACTGAGGTGTACGGGTTATTATAAAATTCACTGTAGACATTTGGAATAGATGGCCTCTGAGTTCTCTTCTGGCTCTAAGAGTCTGAGATATTTTGCATTTTTTGCATTTATTTTCCTTTTGGAAAAGAATTAAAGGCAGTTTGTTGATACCTTAGGCTGTTCCTTCATATAGCTTGGTTCAATGGAAAGAATATTGGATTTTGATTCAGCATACCTTGGATTTAGAGTCTAGCTCCCCCAGGATTCTTATGTTCCTAACCTCTCTGTGAATCAGATTATTCATCTACAAAAAAGGAAGTAGAATTAGAAGGCCTCTGGATCTTATCTTGCTCTATTCTATTCTACTCATTCCAGAAATATAGTCTCACTTACCCTTCCCTCCCATAATATATCTTTGGATTGTTATATATCTACTCCTCCTCAAACAAGATCCTATGGAAGTTAATGAACAAAATGTTTCCATTTGCTTGCACCTTCTCTTGGATTCTCAGTCCTCCATATTTGACATCTTCTTCTGAAAACAGTAAAATAATGACTACCGATGTTTTCATCATGTCATTATCGATGAATAATTCAATGATTTCTTTCCATGCCGTTCCCTAGGAGCTCCCTCCTCAGCGCAACACTCTCTTATGTGAGCTTTTTTACACATGCAATACAGGTTACTTGAGTAAAGGGGAATTTTTGCTTTTGTATTGCCAACACCATGAGTGATGCATAGTAAACACTTAATAAATCATTTCCCCTATATTCCTTCATTAATTCTATAATTCAGTCAATCCTCCTTGGCACTAGACATAGCCCAGTTAAAATAGAAATGTTAAATTCTTTTAGAGCATGTTTTTAGGAGGGGATTGGACACCAGAAGGAAACATTGTCTTAAATTAAAAGGTCACCCTAATTAGTAAGTTCCTAAACCAGGAAAAAAACCAACTTATTTTTCCCTGAATAAGTGACCTGTCATCAACCCCTGCTAGCTTTCGGATGCCCTACATAGCAATGGTCACCAGCCACCCATACATGGACAAGTTCCCTCAAGTACACTGAAAAGCAAATTGTCTGAAAAGGCTAGAAAGCACTTCCTATTCATTTGAGTTCTCTCCATTTCTTGGTATCCTTTAATTAGTCCTTCTTTCTCCAGGGCTCCTAGCAATGTGTTATAATCAACTGAATAAGTTTGGGGTCAAGGTTACCATAATTTAAAACTGTCAATCAGCCTCCACAGTTTCTCAGCTCATTAATACATGCTAAAGCTTCTAACTCATGTTCTCACCAGATTTCATTAAAATTATAAAAGCCACATTTCCCTCCTGCCCCCCCCAATCTCAGCTTCTCTTAATTTGATTTCTTGTTAACTTCATTGTGTCTAGAGGAATTAGGGTTTGTAAAAGGTAGTAAACAGAATTAAATTCTGGAGACTGGAGCAAATCAAAGAAAGCCACATCCATAATGGGCTTTCATTATGTATGTGTATATATATATATATATATATATATATATATATATATATATATATATATATATATATATATATATATATATATATATATATATATGTTAAAAGTAAAGCATTGGGTAGATCTCTATCTCAGGACACCAAATGTTTGATTCCTTGGATTACAAATGGTTTTGAACATGGAAACTAAGTAGACGATTAACACTGAAATAAAAACCAGGTAACTGTCTTTCCTAAATTACAGATTAAATGTCTATTATGTCTATTTTTCTGTGTTCCTTCCTTTTGACTGTCAATGACCCATGCCAAGAATGCTCCCCTTCCTTATGTTGCACTCACTCTGAAGTACTCATCACAATTCTGATTCACATCCCAGAACTGTTGCACGGGTACTGTGGATTTTCCCTTGTTGGACTTGGGTGAAGGATAGGTTTGGTAATGTTCTAACAGTTTTTCACATAAATTTTTGCACATCCTTCATTTTTAAAGAGGACAAATAGTATGAAAAATTGATGCCTTGACTTGTGTATGAATTGAATTTGAGTTAGAGTTGCCCAGAGTCTTTAATGTCAGTCAATCTTCCAGACTCATCAAAGCCTAATAACAAGGCAAAAGTCAGAGCGACTGATGATGGACCAAGATGCCATGATTGGCCTTTGCATCTTTGATAACTGACCATACTCAAAGTGCTCCTTAGTGCCTGCTTCTGTCCCCTTCATGGGAAACAAATTTGCCTTATCCATCCATTTCACCCGGGAAGTCTTCACATTCTTGGGAAGGGGGGGGGATTTACTTATTTATCAATTGATTTTAAGACTATCAGGGAACTTCCACCTGGTGTTTGCAAGATGAGTTTATTGGGGTGTGGCTGCTACACATGCTACAGGTAAGATTTGGGTGAAAGGTGGACACCAAAGGTGAATGAACAAGGCTCATTGAGTTTTCACACTAAAAGTTTGCTCCTTACACACCCTATACATCCCCTCGTATGATTAAATAAATTTCTCCCCAAGATCGTCATTGAAGATTCTTTAATTGGTCTGTTTTAAAAAGTATTTTAGACTATAAGAGAGGAGGTCAGTTATGAAGGGCATTGGCTGAAAAAATGGGATATTTTTCTATTAGGTCTTAGAGGTAATAGAAAACTATGTGAATTTACTAATTAGAGGAGTGACATTGCCAAACTAATATTTTAACATCAATTTGACAGCAAAGATTTTAAGAGAGAAAGACAAATGAGCAAGTTGCTGATATAATTTAGTACTGATATGATGAAGGCTTACATCAAGGTGGTGGCTATGTCAGAGGAGAGAAGAAGACATATAAAAGAGACTTTTGAAAGGAGAAATGGCAAGGTTTGATAATAGACTGGATAAGAGCAGAGTGGCGACTCTTGGATGATATACAAATTGGAAGCCTGGGTGACTGTGAGGATGCTGATTCCTTTCATAGTAATAGTCAAGATTGTAAGAGAAGAAGATTCTTAGGAGAAATAGGGTTCAGGTTTGAAGCTGAGTTTAAGGTGTCTGTGATCTATACACTTCAGCAGTTTCAACAGGAAGTCTGAGATGGGACATGACTTTGACAGATATGTTACTGATATAGAGATAGAAACATAGAGATCAATGGCTAGACATACACCTAAATATATGTGTGTGTATTTTTGTGAATCTATCTATGAGTTACATGAAAATTGATCATTAAATATATAATAGCTGATGCAATTCTAAATTGAAATAGTATATAAATAAAGAGAAGAGAATTCAGGGCTGGGTTTTAGAGAGCATTTTTTCATTAGCACGTGACCTGTGACCTGAAGTGGGAAAATATATAGGAAGAGATGAAGGTTTAAATAATATCATGAAACCCTAAGAGAGAAAATATTGTGAAAGCAAAGATTATCAGTAGCATAAGGACTGCAGAGAGGTGAAGAAGGAAGAGAACTTAGAAGCTGGCTCTCAGTTCATTAAGGTGTCAAAGCCTCTTACACTATTCTTCAAATGACCTGAAATAACTGTATTGACAAATCACCATTGCCATGATACCACAAGACTCACACACATTTCTATTTTTTTAGATCCCCTCAGGGTCATGCAATCTCCTGCCTTCTCCTTCCTTTCAAAACACATGCAAATGAATAGACACATGCAATCATACATGTGTGTATTAAAGCACACCTATGCCCACTTAGTTGTGAACATACTATATGCACACAAACCATGTGTGTACACAAATATACATAATCTATATGTGTGTGTGTAAACACTAGCACCTACATGCATGTGGGGTACACAAAAAGGGCAATGCAAATATGTATATGCACATACATGTGTGTATTTATACATACATGTTCTTGTTTGAATTCTTTGAATTCCCAACACTGACATATTATTTGATACATATTGATAATAAATCAATCATAAATGTTTTTTATTGCTTTATAATTCAATCATGCATTTATAGAGGAAATATGCCACAACTGTAATCTACTGTGACGTGTTCATTTTCCAGATGAGGCTAATTGAAAGCAGACGGATTAATGTTCAGAGCCATAGAAGTAGATATGTATAAATCTGGGATTTCAAAACTAGATCATATAACTGCAAAACCAAAATCCTTTTATCTGAATTATTTTCTTCCTTGTTAATTTTATTCCATTCCTTCAGCCCACCTCATTATTTTAAGTTAGTTTTTATTTGTTTGTTTGTCTTTATTTTTATTTATATATTTCGTTCAATTAATTAATTATTTTTATTTTGTTTATGTATTTGTTCACTTATTCACTTATTTATTTATTTGTTCATTTATTTAGTTATTCATTCATTCATTCGTTTGTTTATTTATTCATTTGTTTATTTATTTTTGTTTATTTATCTGTTTATTTCTCTATTTATTTAGTTATCTATTTATTTGTTTGTTTAGTCATTCATTTATTTTTTGTTTGTTTGTTTGTTTGTTTTGTTAAGCCTTTCATTCAACTGAGCTTCCTTCTTATATTGGGGAAGTAAGTTCGTGATGAAGTGGATTGAGTAACAAGGAATAGAGTCAGAAAGAACCATTTTCCTGGCTACAAATCTGGCCTCAAAGACTTACTAGTTGTGTGACCCTTGATAATTCATTTAACACTGTTTGCCTAAGAGTCCTCATCTGCAAAGGAAAATGTTTTGTTTTTTTTTTTTTTGCCAAGGAAAGACCAAAAGTTATCACAAAGAGTTGATGCAACTGAAACGATGGAGCAAAAATAACTTTGCAGAGTAAATACAGTGTTCTGTGTGCAAGGTCATGGTTAAATTTCTACCCCTATCTGAATGTCTTTCTTCAACTGTAAAATAAGAAAAATAAACCTACCTCTAAGGAGTGCCATAAGGTGGGGCAGCTAGGTGACCCAGTGGATAGAGCATGGACCCTGGAGTCAGAAGGACCTGAGTTCAAATCCGGCCTCAGACACTTAATAACTGCCTAGCTATGTGACCTTTAATATATAAAATTAAATAAAAAAGAAATACAAAAGTAAAAAGTGTTGCAAATTCTAAAGAACTATTTAACTGTCTGGTTTTACTTTTTTCAGTTCATTTTACTGGAAGAACTGTTCTTGTTGATTGCACCACAGAATCTGTTAGCTGGAAGAAATCTCAGGCATCTTTACATTTAAAGGAAAACAGAGTATTACAGGGGGAAACCCCCCCCCCCCCTTCCCCAGGGTCCTCCAGTGCAATAGTAACAGAGTTAGGAACCCAGACTTTTGCTCTGGTCTCATTCTCTCTCTCTCTTTTCTTAAAATATTTTTTTTCTTTATTTAAGGCAATGGTGTTAAGTGACTTGCCCAAGGTCACACAGCTAGGTAATTATTAAGTGTCTGAGGCTGAAGTTGAACTCAGATCCTCCTGACCCCGGTGCTGGTACTCTATCTACCGTACCACCTAGCTTCCCCCTCTGGGCTCCTTCTTAAAGCAATGAAGGTGCTCCACTTCCAGCATAAATTTTACCATTTTTATTTGAATCTGAAATGTTACATTTTTAGAAGACTTTTATCAAAGACTGGCTTTTTGGACATGTAGTTATAACTCTAAATGAGCCAAACAATCAAGAAAGTCATGGAATTCAATGTCCGATTCTTCCTCAAAGACTCTCAGAAGTCCCACAAATCATTCAGTCTTATGATTTTCCACTAAAAAAGAGGACAATGATATTAGCTGTATTGATAGTGATAAGCGCAGTCGAGATCTATTTTATATAAATGTTATGGTCCTGGATGCTTATAATTCCAAGTTTTATGAAACAAATAGATTTGAAAATATTGTCATTTGTAGACATGGAAAAGAAATGAAAATACCTGGGAAGTCAAGGAGGTATGTGGCATCCTCAGTGCCCTAAAATAATGAAGATGAAATGAAAACTTATTTACTGATCTTACCAAATATGTGCATAAATCTTAATACATATTTTCAACTACAGAAAACTGTGGGATTTTTCTTCATCCCACCATAGTCCACAAAGCATAAAACAAATAAAAATGATAGCAGGATCATAACTTATAATAGTACTGAATTACAGTGTAATGAGGAAAAAAGTAGCAGCAAAAACAAATACACAGAATAAAATGAAGATGGAAGAGGAAGTAAAGGGGGAAGATTAAAATAGGAGAAGAAAAAATAGAAAAAGGAGAGGAGGAAAAGGGAAGGGAAGAAAACGAAAGGAAATTCATATTCTGAAGCTATTTTCTCATTCACTGAAATAATGAATAATGAAAGTTTTTAACCATGTTCTTCAGAGATTTGGTTTTGGGAAATGGACTATCATTAATATTTTTTTCAAATAATGAAACAAAAAGTCAAAAAAGTAAAATGAAAAGACTGGTCCATGGAAATAGAAGCAAGACTTACCTGTGTGTTTTGTTTTTGTTTTTGTTTTTTTTTGCTTTTATATTGTGCACTATTTTATCTCTGCTAGCAAGACAGAGGTAATTTGGCATAGCAAATACAGATTAAGTCCTGGAATAAGGATACCCCACAGTTCAAACCTGCTTCTTTCTCTCTCTTTTGCTATTTACAACTCTGAATAAGTCACTAAATTTCTCTGTACCTCAGTTTGCTCATTTGTAAATTGGGTATTTTAATCTATCTACTTTTTTATGAGAATCAGATCAATTATTGTAGGAAAATGTTTTTCTACATTAAAATCAGTAGATCTAAACCAATTGCTTTAATGAATTGTTTACTATATTTTAGTCACTTTGCAAAGCTCCTGAATTACAAAGCTAAAAATAGAATTGGTTTAAAAATGGAACTGCACTCATGGAGATAAAACTATATAAATGCTAATGTCCATACTAGTGAAGGAGGAGAGTGATGAGGAGATGAAGGTGATTATGAAGATAATAATGAGGGAGGTGTTGTTTAGGATAATATTAGTTTTGATGAAGATGTTAGTTATAGTCCCCATTTCCATTTCTCTCATAGAGCTAGGATTGTGTTTCTAGTAATGACACCAAAAACAAAAATAATGAATTATTTTTTTCTAAATAATTTAATAACCTTGAAAATGGTTAGTATTTAAAGGTTTGATTTGTAAGCAAGATTTTGCTAGAAAGTGGAGAACAGAAAAGGAATTTAAAACATTCTAAGAAATATTAAGGAAAACTTGAACTTTCATTTCATTTCATGTAAAGCACAATTTCTCAATGAAAACATGTTGATAAATTTGTCATATAAGCTATGTATGATTTTTTCTAATTACCTTCACATTCTAAAGTGTTAACATACCATATTTATTGGACACTCTGTGTTAAAAATATTTATCATTCAAGTTTGCTTTTACAAGCTCAGGAAATTTTTATTATCATCTTAATAGCTGACTTTTTCTAGTGTTTAAAAATTCACAAAATTTGAAGCATTACCTTATTTGATCTCTCCAACAAAATTGTGAGTTATATAGAGCAGAGCTTACTTTCATTGCCATTTATTTTTCCTAGATGTGGAATGTGAGTCTAGATATGGACAGGATGGAGGAAGAATGTTAATTTCTAAGGGAAACACATGGATGCACTTAAGTGGGGGAAAATGCATAAAATGAAAAAGAAATGGAAATCATTTGGAAGACTGACATCAGGGAGTGTGGGGGTTTAATGATCAAACTAATGATTATATTTTATCCTTGAATCCATAGGGAAGTAATGAAGATTCTTGAGCAAAAAAAATAGGTTGATTAATTGACCTTGGGATTTAGGAAGATTATTTTGGCAAGGAAAAATAAAGAATACATCAAAGAAGGATAAGATGAAATCAAGTAGTCATAAATGATGACATCCCCCCCAAACCCAAACCCTGCATAGATGATAATAGCTGGTCTTTATAATAGCAAAGATCGACTTCTATTTTCATAATCAAAACTGTTCTTTTCCTCTTCTTTTTCTTCTCTCCTCCATTTTAATGGGAAGCTAGATGGTGCAAAGGACTGGAGTAAAGTAGAGAAGTTCAAAATGAACTCCATACACTTATTAACTAATGGACGTGGAACAGTGTGACAAGCTCTATTTGTCTTTATTTTGGGGGGTTTTGTTGGTTTTGTTTTTCTGAATTATAAAATGAGGATAATAATAGAAACTAATTGCTAAGGTTGCTGTTAAGAACATAAAACATAATATCTGCACACATTTAGCACCTATTGATGAAGGAATGCTTCATACATTCTCCTTTCCCCTCTGTTCCAATTTCCTCTTTCTTCTTGCTCCTCACCTATATCTATCTCTGCCCCTTTTCATTATTAATATTTTTATCTTTATCATTGTTGACATTTATATGAGACTTTATGTCATGCAAAAATAAATTGTGAATGTATATCTGTGTGTGTGTGTTTAGAGAGTAGAGAACACTCACTACTGAAGTATAAGCTAAGAAAAGTTGAATGAATTGCCCACTTAGCTCTTCCAGTTACTTTCTTTTTACAACATACTACTTCTCAAGAAGGAAATTATATATATATTTATATATGTATGTATATATATATATATACACACACAAACATACACATATATAGTATACATATACATATATGTATGTATATATAACATACATATGTAGTATGAATTTGCTAAGGTATGCTTAGTACATAAACCAGTCTTTACTTTCATTTGTTTCAAAATTAACACTGTGCCATCAATGATTAATCTTTTGATCTCACTTTAGTGACTGAAAATAAGATTTGGGTACGAAATGGTGAATCTAGTGTGGGAGATTATCAATGAAATTGAGGCACATCACAGATAAATGGATTATACATTTATGTAAAAGTATCAGGTTTTTATTTAATGCTTTCATTGTTATTTTTTTCCCTAAGGGGAGATTGATGTAGGAATGGTTCTTGCCCTGTCAGCAAAGGACACATGTCTTGAAAGAACAAATCACTACTAGTACTAATTAAATCAACTCTTGGTTGAACTCCCAAAGGTACTTCTCCATTTGGAGTATTTCTATCAAGAGCTTCTGATCCCATAAATTCAATATTTCAAATTTATAGCATTCACCTATGGTTCAAGGTGGCTGGGTGCCATTGACTTCTTAGATATTTCATTGGGACCTTCATTGTCCTCTCTTTCAAGGCATATAAGATACCCATTGATGAAGGACTGTGTTTTCTTTTTTTCAGAGAGATCACCTGTGTCAACAGGGAGGGGTCCAGAATGAGGAAGAACAGTTGACAGAGAGAAAAATTAATTGCTGAACCTTCTGCGTATTTCAACTTCAGCTTATGAAGGACTGCTGGCAATCTTAATGAATCATGGTATGACTCCATTAATCTTTCCTTGGTGCCCTTTTCTGATCAGCACAAGAAGCATCAGGGAATTAGCTCTTCAGTAACTTTGAGAAGTTTCAACCTTAAATTATAGAATGTACAAGAAACTTTACATACCTGTGGGTACTCTAAAATTTTCCCAATAAAACAAAACTCATTTTCACCATATAGTCATTGTTCAATTCTCTCCATCATATGCTTCTGTTTTCAAAAATTCTATCCCTTATAAATGAATAAATATACATAAAGTTACATCTCATACATATTATAGTCCAGAGTCATATTTCAATCACTATCTCTAAGTACTAAACAAAAGCAAACTTGCCTATGTGTATACATTTCTTGTAAATACATATAAAGCGAGGATTCCTCTCTTTGGATGAATGGGATTTCTGCCTTTAGCAATTTTAGGGGCAAAAATATTCTGATATGAATGCTAAGAAAATAATAAAAGCTAGAAGACATTGAACTTTTGTATATATATGATTTATCTCTTTGAAATCAAACGTGACTAGATAGAACCAATGGTGCAAATAGCCAAAAGTTGTATTTTTTTAATCTCGATCAGTTGCAAGAGGGCTTAGTAAGGATGATCAATAGTGGAATAATTCCCACTGGGATTCCATTCTGCTTTCTGTTCAAGCAATATTCCCTTTTGGGAAACCCAAGTCATACTTTTTGTAAGAGCAAATGATAGCCATAGAGCATATTTTGGGAGATAGAGAAAATTTCCCCCATCTGTTATTTCAGAATAGATAAATGATTCATATTTTTTTAAATAGGAGGAAGTACAGAGCAATAGCTAGCTGGAGTTGGGTGATGGAGGGAGTGGTTGCTTTATCCCAGGACACTTGAATTTAGCAGGGTCAACTTTTTAACACATGGCATCCTTCAAAAGCTCCAAGTCCCTGAGTTTTAGCACTTAATTAGAAAGAATAATTAGTTAAAGGAGGCATTTAAAGAGAATAATACATCTGCTGAATGAAGCAATCAGAGACTAAGTATGCAAGCAGGCAATTTCTTTATTGAGATGTAGATAATCACTTTCTCACACAGCACTACAGCAATACATAATGAGAACAGGTGGAGGTGTTCTCCATGAATCTACAGGAATTGGGACGAATAAGAAGGCTTCAAGCAGGAGGTAGGGTAGGCTGAAATATTCTTCAGAATAGACCCCCCCCAATTTTAAACTTTACCTAAAGACCTACATCTAAACTTTCCATCATTTGTCCTTCTCAGCATATTGAGAGTGAATATTTATGGGTAACTTTATGTAAGAATTGAGTGGGAAAGTACCATATTGGCTTGGATCAGTCATGTGTCATTAACAGTCAGTGAAATTTAACTGTCTCCCAAAAATTATCCAAATAAAAGCACTCTATTTGTTCAATATATATGTACATGTGTAATCACTATGAATTAATCCCTTCCTTACATAAATGATTTTAAAAAATTACATGTAAAATAGTTTTCAACATTCATTTTATAAGATTTTATATTTGAATTTTCCCCTCCTTTTCCCCTAATTCGTCTCCCTAAAATGGCAATTAACATGATATAGGTAATACATGTGCTATTATGAAAACGTATTTCCTCATTAGTAATGTTGTGAAAGAGCAAACTGAACAAAAGGAGAAAGTCACACAAAAGAACAAAGCAAGTGAAAAATAGTCTCCTTTGATCTGCATTCAGACTTCATAGTTCTTTCTTTGGATGGGGATGACATTTTCCATCATGAATATTTTCAAATTGGATCATCGTATTGCTGAGAACTACGTCAATCATTGGTGATCATCACACAATTTTGCTGTTTCTGTATACAATGTTCTATTGGTTCTGCTCACTTCATTCAACATCAGGTCATTTAAGTCTTTCCAGGTTTTTCTGAAATCTGCTTGCTTACTATTTCTTATGAAACGATACTCCGATTGTCCCTGGTGCATAGTTCCAAATTGTTCTCCAGAATGGCTGGATCACAAATCCAACTTTTATTCTTCCAAATGAATTTTGATACCATTTTCCTAATTCTATAAACATTTTTGTAGTTGGATTGCTTTGGAATTGAATCAGTAAATTAGTTTAAATGACACTGTAACTTGTATTATATTGCCTACCCCTAAGTAATTGATATTTGTCCAATTGTTTAGTAATGGATTTATTTGAGTGAAGACCATTTTGGTGATTGTGGCCATATAGTCTCCAACTTTGTCTTGACAAGTAGACTCCCAACTATTTTATACTGTACGTAAGTATTGCAAATGGAATTGCTCTTTCTACCTCTTCTGTCTGAGTTTTGTAATACATAGAAATTCTTTTGATTTAACACATGAATCTTATAATTATTTTTGCATTAAATTGCAGTTTGTATTATTTTGACCTAAATTATAAAACATACTAGAAGGAGAGAGCTAGGTGGCCCCGTGGATCAAGCACTGGCCCTGGAGTCAGGAGGACCTGAATTCAGCCAACCTCCCACACTTACTTGGGCAACTCACTTAAGCCCATTGCCTTAAATAAATAAAATTTAAAAAAATAAATAAAAGTAGCTAGTGAATTTATTATGTTTGTTTACAGCTCTGCCCTGATATCAAAAGTCTGCTTCTTCTTCTAAGTGCATTATAACTTCCTGGCATACTGAGTTAGATATACAAGAAGTACAATTTAGACTAGAAAGTTTTGGTACATTAGGCCCAGTAATAAAGAATCATAATGACTCTGAGAACCAGAATATAAAATTCATGATTTATTTTCCCATAACTCCCCTCAAAATAGAATGAGAAAAGTCATTTGGGACACTTTGGATTGAAAAATATATAGATAAACTAACAAAGAAAAGCCCAAATAGTTTTGTTTTTAACTAAACTAAACTTCAGCTAAAAGTTTTGTAGGATGCTGTGGATACAGAATCCAGGAAAATCTTTTTAAGACCTGCATCATGAGTATATCACCTGTGTGACTTTAGCCAAGTCTAATATGTTAAGCCTATAAATTTAAATTATCAAGGCCATGTCAATGTTTTCATCCTAAATAAATTTGAGAGAAAAAGAAATATATTCATATAAATATAATATAATATAGATTATATATGAATATATAGGTAAAGATGTGCATAAATCCATGCATATATTAGTTGATTGGTTGATTCCTGTCCATTATCAAAGAAGACTAAAATGACATCATTATGTTTGAGACAAAAGATAGAGCATCCAACTGTGACTGATCAGCCCAATATGAGCTCAAAATGCTCTACCATAGATTGGGCACAAATAGTTCATGGGAACACCTGCGGTGATATTCTAGTCTTATATACCTCATGTTTCCTTTGAGGTTTTTTTTCGATTCTGTCTTGTTCATAGAGTGTGGTCCCTTCCCTGATGAGGGTTTGTCCTGTGCCATGATCTCCCATGTTGCACAATCACTTCTAAAGGTTTTAAGAGAGACCTTCAGGGTGTCCCAGTATTGTTTTTTCCAACCCCCTTGTGAGATCTTGCCTGTTGTGAGTTCTCCATAAAATAGTCTTTTTGGAAAACTTACTTCTGGCATTCTAAAAATGTGGCCAACCCATCATAATTGCAGTCTCTGTAGTAACATTTGAATACTTGGCAGTTTAGCTTGAGAAAGGATCCAAGCCTTGAGATAGGATACCAATCTGACCCTGCCAGGTGTTTTTCAGAAATGTAAATACCTACATATAAGTGAGGTGACACCAGATCTGGAATCAGGAGGACCTGAGCTCAAATCCAGTCTCTGATAGTTACTAGTTGTGTGACGTTGGGTCAGTCACTTCACTCTGACTGCCTTGAATCCAGGGCCATATCAAGTCATCCTGATTTGTATCTGGCCACTGGACCTAAATAGCTCTGGAAGAGCTAGGATGACTTTAGCACCCCCTTCATCCAAATCCAATTTGTGTGCTTGTCATGGCATTACTTCCCTGAAATCATCGTCTTCTTTGAGATGGAAGGACAAATATTATCATCATACACACATGTATGTGTAAATGTATGAACATACGTATGTACTTGCCATTCTAAACCAAAACATAGAGTAAATGATTTTATATAGCATGACCTGAAGAAGCTAGCTCTCATAGCCCCCAAACTATAAAACAGTGCTAACTCTTTGACTCATCAATATTGCTTCTAAGTCTGTATTCCAAGAAGATGAAAAAGGAAAAGGATCTAAATGTGCAATAATATTCAAAGCAGACTTTTTAATGATGGCAAAGAATTGGCAATTGAGAGAATGCACATGAATCAAAAAAAAATGATTGAACAAGTTGTGGTATATGTGATTGAAAAGTATTGTGTTATAAGAAATGACGAGCAGGTGGATTTCAAGGAAAACAAGAAACAAAAATAAAAACAAACAAACTGGAAAGATTAACATGAACTGATGCAACATGCAGTTAGCAAAATCTGGAGAAGAATGTAAACAATATTATATGAGTAACAGTATGAAAAGTTTAGCTGTTCTCAGCAGTGCAATGATGCAAGACAAATCTGAAAATACCATCTAGTCCAAAGAAAGGATTAACAATGTCTGAAGGCAGTTTGACTCATACTCTTAAATTTTTTTTTATTTAGGTTTTTTGGCCTGTGTGTTCTTTTGCAATATGACTAATAAAAACACTTTGCATGACTATCCATCTATCTATATTTGATATCAAATCGCATATTAAATTGCTTGCTCTTTCAAGGGAGGGTGAGAGGGAGACTGAAAGGGAGAAAAAGAATTTGACCTTCAAAATTTAAAAAATTGTTAAAAATTGGAAGAGTTCACCCTAGGCATGGTCTGATATTTGTGTATTATTGATGGACACAGGACAAATAGATAATTTTGCTAGAACCAAAACACTGGTAAGCAAATTAATTCATAGGCCATAGCTTAAAATTAGCTGATTTCATGATAAAAAATGAACAGTATGTCTATGAGTGGTATCTTTAGTACTTCTCTTAATTTAATGGTTAAATAGGATTAATGTGTTTTTAGCAGCAAACGTGTCCTCTTTATTTGTGGTCTCTTCCCTCAGGGACCAAGAGCTGTCATGTTTTCTATTCATGTTGTCATAAATGAAAATAACATTACTGTACTGGCTAGAGAACTGAATTTGTGGTGAAGAATATCTGGTTGACAATATCACCTTATAAATTTACTTATTGCTTGCTTCTTGATATATCACAACCTCTCTATACCTGTTTTCTTTTTTGGGAAAGTTTATTTTTGAATATGATTACCTTTATGCTCTATTTTTTCTCTCAATACATGATTATATGATATGATTTACAAGGTGGAAAGTCTAATGGTCATACAAAAGTTGACTGAACTTTTCCAGGTCATATATCATGAATAACTTATACCCCAAGAATTCAAGTTTGTCTCCCTTGTTCATCTCTATAAAGGTAAAAGGGATAGATCATCCCATGACAATCACAGTGATGTTTCTCTTTTAGTCATTTCTGGTAAGAGATCCTTGCCAGATTCCTTCTCAATAGGTTAATCCTTCACCTGGAAGATGGTCACCTCCCTGAGAGTCAGTGTGGCTTTAGAAAGGGTTGAGGAACAACTGATATGGTTTGTCCTGTCTGACAACTTGGGAGAAATGTCATATCAGAACAGAGATCTGTAGACAACATTTGTAGATCAGACCAAGGCCTTTGATACTGTCAGTTATGAGGGCTTAAGGGAAATTATAGCAAAATTTGGCTGCTCAGAGAAGTTCATCAATATTATACATCAGTTCCCTGGCACCAGGCTTGCTGAAGTTCTGGATAATGGATGATGCTCTCAAGATTTCCTAGTTACCAATAGAGTGAAATGAGACTTTGTCCTTGCTTTTATGGTTTCAACATGAAGTTTTCAGTCTTGTTATCAAATGCCTTCACTGCATATGAACACAGTTTCAAGGTCAGCTACCGCATTGAAGGTAGATGCTTCACCTTGGGAAGGCTACAAGTCAAGACCAAAGTAGAGGGAATTTTGGGGCATGCTCTTCTGGGGGCCGAGGGTGGTACACTCAGTGCAATCTCTGAAGCTGAATTGCGATAAAGTATGAATCGATTTTCTGTTTCTGGTGCTAATTTTGATCTTCCAATGAATACCAAGGAAACAACAATTTTTTTGTTCTCTTGGCTCAACATTAGCATATATCTATCCTTCCATACTTCCCTAAAATTTGAGCACTCATGGTTGTATGCCTGGATGATCTGCCTAGCTCCATATCAGGAAACTGAATCCCTTCCAATTAAATTTTCTTAGGAAAATTCTGAAAATTACCTGGCAGGAGAAGACTGCAGTTTCCTTTCTCCAATTAAACTACCAAACATTCAAATGTTACCCCAGAGAGTGTACTCGAAGACTGGTCACGTTGTTCAATTGTTAAACATATGCTGGCCCAAAAGACTGTATTACTGAGAATTCAAATAGGATAAATGTTCACACTGGGGTCAGATAAAGTCATGCAAAGACACTCAAGACTTATTTTAATTTTGCAATTGATTGTGTGTGTAGTTTGGGAGACCCTGCCACAGGACTTTGCAGCATGCCATCCCCTTAGCAGAGAGTCTATCGTACTCCATGAGCAAGGAAGAATGGAAGTAGCTCAAAGTGAACATAGTACCCTTTGGTCAAGTTTAAAGAACCCACCCAAGGTGTCCACACAAGACTATAATGTCTTCTAGAATATCCCAAGTTTGTCTTGTTCTGATCAAACACTCAGACACACTGAAACTTCCTTCTATCAAGGTGATGTCGTTTTGATCCTGTTTTAGAATAAAGAATAGGATCTGACCAATTGATATTTTATTCTATAAACACAAATGACACGTTTTTATTAAAATTGATCATTTCTGCAGTATCTAAACCACAATTGTATTCAAATGATCAAATATACTACACAGGTCAATCTAATGAACATTTATGACCTGATCCAAAAAAAGGGTTAAAAAAAGATTCTAATATTTGTTTTACATTGTGCTAAATGCTGAAAACACAAAAGTAAGAATGAAAAGAAAAAAAATTCTTGCCTTCAAGAGAAATCTATTCCACTGATTAAATATATAAAACAGTTTGGAAAATATAAAATACTATTCAAATGTCAACTACTGAATTTATTTCTCTTATAGTTTTTTAGATAATACTAGATAGAAGTGTAGAATACATGGGGATTTAAATGAGTAAATAAAAAGATGGACCATCTAAGAAAAGAATGGAACTAAAAATAATCTCTATAATCAGAACCTCTGGTTAATTTACCAATGAAACAAAATACACTTTTACCAAATATAGAAGAGATCTCCTTTCTAAGCTGAAAGAATTGAAGTTACCTGTTAATTACTCCTTTCTGCTGTTGTTTGCCAAAGTACAAAAATAGACATTCTATTAAGTCTCTGGCAGACACTCAAATAGCTCATTGCATATGGAGGCGGAAAGGGTGCTTTTTTGGGGGGAAAGGATATTGAAAATATAAATGTATTACTAACTAAAATAATTAAAGAAATTACTTATGAGTAAGAAAAAAGAGGACAAATATAAAGGACTCTCTTTGCATATGTATGTGTGTAAGAGACAGAAGAAAGAAGGGATATAAAAAGAAAGAGAAACAGAAATAGGTATTGACAGAGACAAAGGCAAAGAAAAATAATTTGTTATAGATATAGCAACAAAGATAAAGAACTATAGAGACATGCGCAAAATATAATGATTTAGAGTGATGGGGCAACATTAGAGAAATAGCAAATGAGTCAGGAGGAGACTGAGGGAATAATGGTCTAAAACAGAAACAACAAAATATTTTGGTGTTTTTCTTATTCACTTAAATTTAACAAAGATGATTTAGCATCTGCTATGCATAAAACATTCTTTTAAGCACTGGAGATGCAACATAACACTGGTTCCCCCTTTCAATAAATATCTCCTAGGGAGTGCCTGACAGTGGCATAAGTGTGAGCCTGAAGTAGTCACATTAATCATATGGTATCTCTAGACCTTACCGCCTATATGGCCTAAGTCAGTCCCTTTTGTTACTCTTAGACTAATTTTCTAAATAAATGCACTGGAATAAGAGAAATTATATCATTTACTGTATCAAGTGCTGGATGTGAAGTCAGAGAGAATTGAATCTGCGTCCTCCTGCAGTTTCTCATTATCTGTGTGACTCTAAATGAACCATTCCTACTTCTTGATTTCCATTTTGTTAGTATAAAATGAGAAGAGGTGAACTTGATATTTCATATGATTGGTTCCAAATGAAAACCATTCTGGAGAGCAATTTCACACTATGCCCAAAGGCCAATAAAACTCTCTATACCCTTTGATCCAGCTATGCCAAAAAGATCATAAACAAGAGAAAAGGTCCACACATACAAAACAATTCATAATAGATCAGCAAGCACATTGTTTTGTGGTGGCAAGGAATTGGAAAATGAAGGGATGTCAGTCAAGTGGGGAATGACTGAACAAGTTGTAGCATATTAATATGATGGAATAGTCTTTTTATATGAAATAATGAACACATTTAGGAACAAAAATCCAAACTAGTAAGACTTACATGAACTGATGCTGAGTGAAGTGAGCAGAACCAGGAGAACATTATACACAATAATATCAATATAATATGATGAATCACTAGTATGGATTTAGATCCTATCAATAATACAGTGATTGATGAGTTCTAAAAGTCTTGTGATAGAAAGTGCTATTCATATCCCGAGAAAGAACAATGAAGCCTGACTGCAAATCAAATATACTCTTTTCCCTTTCTTTAAGTATTTTTTCTTTCTCATTCTTTTTTCCATTTGTTCGGATTCTTCTTTCACAGAATGCCTAATATGGAAAATAAGTGCAATGCAATCATGCAAGTATAAGCTATTGCAGGTTATCTGCTGTTTTAGGGTGGGGGCAGAGAATGACAGGATTGAAAAAACTTTATAAAAATTAATGCTGGTGGGGCAGCTAGGTGGTTCAGTGGGTAGAACACCAGCCCTGGAGTCAGGAGTACCTGAGTTCAAATCCTGCCTCTTATATTTAATAATTACCTAGATGTGTGACCGTGGGCAAGCCACTTAACCCCATTTGCCTTGCAAAATAACAAAAAAAAATAATGTTGAAATCTGTTTTTACTTAGAATTTGAAATATAGTATGGTCACATGGTCTATAATAAGATGAACTCTAGCAATTACATCACATGTATAAATATCAAATAAATAATGAATAGGAAATGCCGGTCAAACCTCAAAAAGTCACATAAATGTCTCTTATCAACATCGTAATTATTATTGCTATTTCTTTGAAGTACAGAATACAATTTGGGGAGTGGTGAGAGGAAAAACAGATTTTAATGATTTTTAGAAATTCATTTTGATGAATTGAGATAAAACACATTTTCTCAGGATAAATTAAGGGCAGCAATCAATAGATGTTACTGATAGAAAGAAGAACTAAAGTTGGATTTTGAATTAAGGATGTTTTAACTAAAACACAAGACTATCATATGTCATGCAAAGGAAAAAGAATTTAACTGAAAAGAGCCGAACATGATCAGTACTACATATCTGCCCATATTGAAAAGAATATAAAGGGCTTAAAGAAATTTAAAATGACTATTGAAACAGAAGCTAGAGGTAGTTTATGCAGGGACATATAATTTATAATCTAATTTATTGCACATTGGGGGCCATTGAAGATATATGTTCAGATCTATGTGGGGGAGGATTTAACTCAAAAGAACAAATTATCTATTGGGTAGGAGGGCAAACGGTGAATTGGAGACTTGAAAAGGAATAAGTGCTGAAATATGAGGTAGGAGAAAAGTGATGCGACAAAACAGTCTGGCTTCATTTGACTCCAAATGAGAACCCTTACACCCAGCCCAGATATCCCACTTTCATGACTTAATATAGATGCTAAGATGGTTAAGAAAAAATAGTGGTGAAATTGGGAGTCAGGGTTTACCCAGAGCATTTTATTTCAAAACACATCATCTGATTTTTTTTTTACATTTATCCACTACCATGCTGGTCTAATCTATGTTATTGATTGAAAAGAAAACAGGTAACAGGAGGTTTTGAATCAGACGGAGATCTTTTCATAAGTTGACTTTTTCTGAGCATAACATTAGAGTCAGTTTCAATGAATTATCCCTACTAATAATTTAGTGCCATTCCTAGAAATATTGTCTTGATAATCAGTCAAGGAAATTCTGGGAATGGAGCAGATGAATGTAACACCTCACCTCAACCTCAGGTCTACCCATCTTCTTTTTCAATCTAAAATACCCTCCTACTATGTTAAGGAGAAGGTTTAAATGTACTAGCTTAAGTCTAGACTTATTCAGAATGAGAAACCATTGTTCTATAAAAGTATCAGATATGATATTTTTGCTTGCATTTCTTTGAAAGCTATTACTTTTCAGGGCTCTGTAAACAGAGCACAGAACTAGAGTCTAAGGAAGTCTGGCTATATCCTTGCTCTGCCACTGTTTGACCCAATGACACAGAAAGAGTCAAATGACTACTCTTGGTTTTGACTTTCTTGTATCTAAAATGAGATGTGACAGGCCAAATCACTTTTTTTAATTAACATTTTATTTTTCCAAATACATGATATAAAATTTTTTCAACATTTATCCATATACCCATGTATATTTTTAAGTTAGAAAATTTCCTTCCACCCTCCCTTCCCACCCCCCCCCCTCCACTCAGTATCAATCAGGTTAATGCATATTTCTCTTAAGCATATTTACAGATAAGTTGCTTTTTATATGAGAAATTAGGATTCTTAGAAAGGAAATTCATGTATTTTTTTTAAAGTGAAGGTAGTGTTCATTAGAATCTTAAGGGTGCTTTGTTGCTTTGTTTTGTTTTTCTTCCTTTTGAAGAGAATTGCATTGTTCATAGCCGGTCTAATAGTGTTGTCCTGGTTTTCTGAACTGTTGAGAGGAGCTGCACATTGTTCTCTGGGTTCTGCTTCCTTCAGTCAGCATTAGATCCTGTAAATTCATTCCATGCCTCTCCTGAGTCAGACTGTTTATGTTTTCTAATAGAATAATAGTATTCCATAGTATTCATGTACTATAATTTGTTCAACTGTTCCCCAACTGATGGCCATCACTCAACTTCCAATTCTTTGCTGCTATAAAAAGAACTACTAAGAATCTTTTGGAACATTTCAAAATGTTTTTATGATTGTTTTCTGCATATTGGTTTAGAATTGGAATTCCTACATCAAAAGGAATGAATATTTTCATTGTTCTTTAGGCATAGTTCCATATTGCTCTCCAGAATTGTGGGATCATTTCACAACTCCACCAGCAATGCATTAATTTCCCAATCCTCCCACAATCTCTCCAATTCATTTTCCCTTTTTCTTTTCTTAACCAATCTGATAGGTGTGAGATCATACCTCAGAGTTGCTCTAGCTTTCATTTCTCTAGTCAATAATGACTTGGAGAAATTTTTCATTCTATATAGCTTTAATTTCTTCTTTTGAAAACTATTTATTCATATCCTTTGCCCATTAATCAACTGGAAAATGACTTGTAACCTTAAAGTTTTGATGCAGTTCTCTGAATATCTTAGAAATAAGAACGTTATCAGAAATCCTAGATGTGAAGATTCTTTCCTCTGCTTTCTGTTTTCTTTCTAATTTTGGCAACAATTTTTAGTGCAAAAACTTTTTAATTTAATAGAGTCAAAATTATTCAGTTTGTATTTCATAATGTACTCTAATTGGGGTTTGTTCACAAATTTGACCCCTTTCCATAGATCTGATAGATAATTTCATGGCCTCTTAATTTATCTATAGTTGTGCCCTTTATGTCTAGATCCTGTACCCATTTTTTATGTCTAAATCCTAGACTCATTTTGACCTTATTTTGGTATAGAGTGTGAGATGTTGGTCTATGCCTAGTTTTTGCAAAAAAAAACTTCCACTTTTTCCAACAATTTTGGTAAAACAGTGATTTTTTTTTTTTATCCCACTAGCTAATGTCTTTGGGTTTGTCAAACAGTAGATTACTGTACTCAATTACTACTGTTTCTTTGGAACCTATCCTAATCCATTGATTCAGTTCTCCATTTCTTAACCAGTAGCAGGCAGTTTTGATGGCGGCCACTTTAGAGTATAGTTTTATCTAGTATAGTATAGTTCAGTAGAATAGAGTGTAGAGTAGAGTTATAGTATTAGTTATACTATAGTATAGTATAGTACAGTATAGTAAAGTATAGAGTATTAGTTATAGTATAGTATTGTAGAGTATAGTTACAGTATTAGTTATATAGTATGGTATAGCATAGCATAGCATAGCATAGTATAATATAGTATAGTATAGTATAATATAGTTAGAGTTTTAGTTATATAGTACGGTATAGTATAGCATAGTATAGTATAGTATAGTATAGTATAGTATAGTATAGTATAGTATAGTATAGTATAGTATGGTATGGTATGGTATAGTATAGTATGGTATAGTATAGTATGGTATGGTATGGTATGGTATAGTATGGTATGGTATGGTATGGTATGTTATGGTACGGTACGGTATGGTATAACATAGCATAGCATAGCACAATACAGTATGGTACAGTACGGTACAGTTTAGTTAGTATAGTCTGGTATGGTATGGTATGGTATGGTATGGTATGGTATGGTATGGTATGGTATGGTATGGTATGGTATGGTATGGTATGGTATGGTATGGTATAGTTTTAGATCTGGTACAGCTAGTGCACCTTCCTTAATTTTTTTCCTCAGTTTCCTTGCTATTCTTGACCTTATGTTGCTCCACATGAATTTTTCTAACTCAGTAAAATAATTATTTGGTAGTTTGCTTGTATGGCACTAAAAAAGTAATTTAATTTCAGTAGAAATGTTATTTTTATTTTAGCAGCTCAAATTAATCCTGAGTAATTGACATTTTCCCAAATTTTTAGATCTGACTTTAATTTGGTGATAAAAGCTTTATACATTTTGTTCATAGAGTTTCTGAGTTTGCCCTGGGAGACAGATTCCCAAGTATTTAACATTGTCTACAGTTACTTTAAAGGGAATTTCTCTTTCTATTTCTTGTTCTTGGGCATTGTTGCTGATATTTAGACATGCTGATGATATATTTTGCTCAATTTGTTAATTGTTTCAAGGAGCTTTAGATATAATTTTCTTGGGTTCTCTAAGTATATCATCATATAATCTGTAAAGATTGAAAGATTTGCTTCCTCAATTCCAATTTTGATTTCTTCCATTTTTTTATTCTTTTATTGCTAGAGCTAGCATTTCTAACATTGTATTGAATAGTGATGGTGACAATGGGAATTCTTGCTTCATCCTTGATGTTATTGGAAAATGCTCCAAGTTTATCTATCCCCATTTCATAAAATATTCGTTGATGTTTTAGGTGGATATAAACTTATTATTTTAAGGAAGAGTGAATTTATTCCTAAAATTTCTAGTGTTTTTTAATAGGAATGGATGTTGTATTTTATCAAGGGCTTTTTCAGCATTTATTAAAATAATCATGATTTCTATTGGTTTTTCTTTTGATATGTTCAATTGTGTCTAGAGTTTTACTAATATTGAAGCATCCCTGCCTACCTGTTATAAATCCTACCTGATCAGAGTTCATTATCCTAGAAACTTGTTATCATCTCATTTCTAAAACTTTTCTTAAGATATTTGCATCAATGTTCATTAGGAAGAATTATCTATAACTTTTTTGGTCTATTTTGGTTCTTCCTGGCTTAAGTATTAGCCTCTTGTTGGTGTCATAAAAGGAATTTGACTGAACTCCTTCTTCTCCTATTTTCAAAAATTATTTATGGAGAATAAGAATTAATTGTTCCTTAAATTATTGGTAGAATTCACTTGCAAATCCATCTGGACTTGGAGACTTTTACTTAGGGAAGTTATTGATGGTTTCTTCAATTTCTTTTTTGTTAAATGTGATTATTTAAGTGTATTATTTCTGCTTCTGTTAATCTGGGCAGTTTGCATTTTTGTAAATATTTATCTATTTCATTCAGGTTATTAAATTTATGGGCATACAGTAGGCAAAGTAGTTCCAAATTATCTCTTTAATTTCTTCCCTATTAGTGATTAGTTCACCTTTTTCATTTTTGATATTGATAACTTGTCTTCTTTCCTTTTTAAAATCAGATTAATCAAAGATTTATCTATTATATTGTTTTTTTCATAAAACCAATTCATTGTTTCATTAATTAGATCAATGGTTTTCTTGCTTTCAGTTTTCTTAATTTCTCCTTTGATTTTCAGAATTTCTAATTTGGTATTTAATTGGGGATCTTTAATTTATTCTTCTTCTAACCTTTTTATTTGCATACCCAATTCATGGATCTCCTTTTTATTTTATTCATATAAGAATTTAGAGATGTTTCCCTTCAAAATTGCCTTCACTGTATCACATAAATTTTGTATGATTTCTCATTACTATCTTTTTTGATATATTTATCAATTATTTTTCTGATTTGTTGTTAGATCCACTCATTATTTAAAATTAAATTATTTAATTTTCAATGAGTTTTTTGGTAATTTGTATTGCATCATGGTCTGAGAAGCATGCATTTATTATTTTTGCTTTCTGCATTTGATTAAACAGTTTTTATGCCCTAATACATGGACAACATTGGTATAGGTGCCATGTACTGTTGAGAAAAAGCCAGATTCTTTTCTATCCCCATTAAGTTTTCTCCAGAGGTCTATCATATCCATGTTTGCTAAGAGTCCATTCATGTTCTTAACTTCTTTCTTGTTGAATTGGTGATTAGATTTATCTAATTCTGAGAGAGGGAGGTTGAGGTCTCTCCCAGATTATTTCAATTCTAAGCCTATGATTATGATGTTTAATGAAGGTTTTGTTTAAGTGAAGACAAAATAGTAGAGTCAATGAAAAGTCATTAATAAAAATGTGTCTTGCAAATGGACAATTGTATCAATTACTGAGTCTGTCATTAAAGTCTCTTTCTTAAGAAAGCTTCATTTCAGAATGGGAAGGAAAATCAGTAGTCAACACATATGTGGAAATGCTTCTCCAACTCAATAACTGTTCATTGAATCTTTGTTCAAAGACCTTCAGGAGGAGATAATTTTTACTTTGCATTTCCACAAATTCTTTTTCAGAATATCTATAGCTATTGGTATGAACAAAAATAACTTGCTAAACTTTCCATATGTGGAGTCTACATCTGCCTCTCTCAAACTTCTCCATTTTGATCCTTCTTCTGTCTCTTAATTTTAAATAGATAAAAATGTATCTTTAATCTACATGATGGTCTTCTAAGAATTTGAAGGAATGACTTACGGGATCTGATGCTGAGTGAAGGGACCAGATCCAAGAGAAAAATGTACACATCAACAACATTGTGAGATGAATGACCTTGATGGAAGCAGCTCCTCCCAGCAGTTCAGAGAGCTAGGTCAACTGTATTAGACTGGCTATGGACAATGTCATCCCCATCCAGAGGAAGAAGAAAAACAAAATACACACAGACACACACACACACACACACACACACACAGAAAAACAGAAAACCCCTTCCGAATCTGATGAAGTCTTTATAAAAATTATCTCTTATGTATGTCTTTCCCTTAATCTAATTTCTCATACTAAAAATAACTAATCTCCAAACATGTATTAAAATATGTATGTACAAAGATAACACAACTGTTTGCCACTGAGGGGAAGGGAGTAGGAATGGAGGCTGGAAGGAAATTTTGTAACTTAAAAATATACAAGTACTTATAGTTAAATAAATTTAAAAATATATACCTAATTCACAAGCTTGTCATAAAAAAAGAAAAATTTGAAGTCATAACATTTTACCTGATTCTAAGAGATTTTGAAATTCTTTTAGAGTATAATATATTGTTAATATATTCATTTATTCTTTCATTGTTCATAATTGGATATATGTATATAATTGGATGATTACATTCTATGCTAAAACAAATAGCAGCTATTTAATATATGGACAAATTAAGATATATTAATAATGTCATATTCTAAATCTGTGAAACAATTAACATCTCAGTGGTACAAACCAGGAAATCACTCTCACTTCTCAATCCTGGTATTTTCATAGTATAATTCTACTGAAAAATCAAATCCCCCCCAAAATCACTTTTTACTTATTATGTCTGATCTTGTCCTATTATACGCCATTTTATCATCAGAGAAATATAATGGACAACCCTAGAAATAATTATATATAAGCTTATACATGGATATATATGTGCATCAAATATATATATATATATATATATATATATATATATGAATTCAGTTGATGTCCTAATAAATGTTAAACCATTGAATTGCAACTTTCTTAGTCTATTATTTTCACAAATATCTTTAATTCTCTAACCTAAGTGAATATGAAAACCATCCAAGTGACAGCCTTTGCCACAGGCATGAGGAACAGATTTTTGCATCAAATGCTTGAATGCACAAGCAACAAATGACTGAAAGAAATAATAGGTAGCCTTTCACCTAAAATGAGAACATAAAAGATATCCTCTAATGCTTGATTATATTCTGCATGTACCAAAATATCACTGAATTTAAAGATCTTACCTAAGTTTATTATTTTGAGTACTACTGGTAATGTCTGTGGAGATAGTAATGTCTTTTTTTTTGTCCTCCATTTTTGAAGAAGACCATGTCATCAGGGAGTGAAACCATGACAAGCCCATGAATTGAATTTGAGTGAGGGAGTTGTTGTACTAAGTCATCAGTCTTCCATTCTCCTCCAGAGCCATCTGAGCCCAGCTATGAATTAGGATGAATGGAAATGGCTCTAGATAAGGAGCAATCAGGTTTAAGTGACTTGTCCAAGGTTATACAACTAGTAAGTGTCAAGTGTCTAATCTGGTTTCAAACTCCTGTCCCTCTGACTCTAATACCAATACACTACCCACTGGACCATCCAACTCCCCAGTGGAGATAGGATTTGATCATTGTTTACCAAAGGTCTTGGTAGATCACACAAAATTCTCATTTAATTCAATTGTTCTTTTTTTTGCAATTTTTCAAATTTTTTTATAATGACCCCACCCACAAAGAAAGAGAAACCTCAAGAAAAGTAAAGTGAGAAAAATAAAGTATGCTTCAGTCTGTATTCAAATACCATCAGTTCTGACTTTGGGATGGATGGCATTCTTTATCATAAGTCCATCAGAGAACTTGCTCCAATATTTTTTCCCATAGCTTTCATTGCTAGTTTTATTTCCAGCCATCCTATTCCCCCTCCCATTTGTTCTATTCTCTCCTTTCTCCCTGTCCCTCCTCAAAAGTGTTATATCTGACTAATCTTTCCCACAATCTTCCCTCTCTTCTATCCCCTATATCCCCCCATCTTTTTTTATCATCTATTTCCCTCTAGGGTAAAAATCTGATTGATCTAGAAAAGGATGTTGACAACTACTTTATACTAAGTTGCAACTTTAAAAAACAAATACCAATTTTACTACAACTTTAAAGCATGAGGATTATAAGATATGATACACTACTCCTAAAGAATCATTTTCATCAAGCAAGTAGACTGGGTCTTGCCTAGAACTGATGGTATTTTAGGATGGTCATATAAAACCTCTCCATATGGTCTTGCTCTGCCTTCAATGATTGTGAGTGAGTTTCTCAACACCCTTTTTAAAATGTGATACTCATCATTGAAAATAATACTCCATCTGTAAACATGTTTATCAAAAATATATCTGTACAATGCTTACCTGACTGTTCACCACTGAGGGGGGAGCAGGGTGGGAAGGGAGGGTGGAAGGAAATTTTGCAACTTAAAAATATACATGTGCAACTGGATGAAAAATAAATAAATTTTAAAAAATTAGTAAGTGTCTGAGGCCAAATTTGAATACTCCAGGTATGGTCATCAGAACACATAGATAACCTTTGGTATGTGTGTTATTCTTAGTTCTACATAAATGTGGATAAAATTGAGAGCATGTGTCATAGAAACCCTTAACCTCAGATTTATCCAGGAGAGTATAGAAGCCTTAAGAGAGAGATGAAGACCCAAGTATCTCTTGTATCATCTTGTGACTTGAAATCCCCAAGTTCCATTAAAAAAAAACAACTGAATGAAAAAAATCTGCTCAGAGAAATTCTGATTCCTTTTCCACTTTTACATGGTCTTCTTGAGTGGTGGGGAAAGTTGCAGGCCACTTGCTTCTCCAACCTTCTGTTTTCTACATATGTAAATTTAAGAATTTAGGCTGAATAATGTGTAGTGGTTGACTTTGTTTCAGGAAGAGGCAGGTTCAAATTTGACCTGCACTACTTAACAATTATGGGATTTGGGGTAAACAATTTAACCACACTGAGTCTCACTTTTCCCATCTGTAAAAGTAGGATGATGATCATCATAGCACATATTTTTCAGGATAGATGGTTCAAATGAAACAATGTATATAAAATATATTGAAAACTTTGAGGTATTACCTCAATGGGAATGGGAAAGAAGATGATGTAGGGAAATGCATTGAGGAGTCAAGCATTTCTGAGTTATGAATTATATTGATGTAGGTGTTCTTGATGTGAACAAAGTGATAATTGAAAGTTAAGACACAAGAGAATGGCTTCTCTAATAGTCACTCCAAGATGAAATTCAGAGAACTCTGCATTTCACAGTCTATGCAGTTGAAAAGAGATAAATCTATTTTAGGGATTTACTATAATCTGATAATAGTAAGATTCAGAAGGATCAGCTCTCCCTGATGGAGAAGCTAGTTAATTTACTGAATGTACCAACATGCCCTGAGTCAGTAAGTCAAATTTAAATATTACCTGAGAAACTAATAGTGTGGGGCAGTTAGGTGGCACAGTGAATAGAGCACCGGCCCTGGAAGCAGAAGGTCCTAAATTCAAATTTGGCCTTAGGCATTTACTAATTACCCAGCTGTGTGACTTAATTCCATTGCCCTGCAAAAAAAACAAAAAGAAACTGGGAACCCTGGAAAAGACACTTCATCTTCTTTGCCTCTGTTTCCTCATCTACAAAATGAACTAAAGAAGGAAATGGCAAACCACTTCATTATATTTGTCAAGAAAACTCCAAATAGGGTAAAAAGATAGTATATTACTAAAATAAAGGGGGGAAATAACAATTGTTAAGAAAAAAACATAGTAGGGGTGGCTGGGGGCACAATGGATAGAGCACCGGCCCTAGAGTCAGGAGGCCCTGAGCTCAAATTCAGTCACAGACACTTAATAATGACCTAGGTGTGTGGCTTTGGGCAAGCCACTTAACCCCACTGCCTTGCAAAAGCTTAAAAAAATTGTAAAGTGCTTAGCACTTTTCCTGGCACATGATATGTGCTATAGAAATAATGCTATTGGTGTTAAATGTATCAACAACAATGCTTCTGTTTCCCTTGAACTGTTTACATTGTGGCAGTGAAAAAGTCAAGACTTTTTGCTTCTATTGCTCTATTGGCTTCATTTAAAAGACTAGACATTTTAATTCATTTGTTAGATTTCATTAATTTTTTCCCTATTTTGAACACCTTTCCTCTCCACTATTCTAAGTGTCCAATTATTAGCTCCTTTCATTGTTTATTCATTTATTTTTTCATCCTCCCTATATGTTGTGAAGTCAGGAATTAATTTAAGAGGAAAAAACATTCAAAGAAGTGGATGTCTGATGAATGAAGAAAGAGCTACACATCACTAGTTTCCTTCTTGAGCTTCCATTTTTCTTTCTATTTTTCTCCCTCATTACTTACTGAATGGAAACTCCATATTAGAAATGGCTTAAAGTGACAATTTGATTAATTACTGTATCCAACAAATAAAAAAATTATATTTTCTGTACTAGTCATGAAAATACAATTTAAACAGGCAACTGTCATATGGGAAATTCCAAAAATATCACATTGATTGGACCACTTCACTTTTTCTGACATTAATTGGATTTAAAAATTCAAAATAGAATGATTCTGACTTTTTTTGGTGAAAAGAGATAGTGCAATCTATGGAAAGTCTTAAGATATTGAACTGAAAAACCTAGCCAAGGCTTAATACTTTGTAGCGCTGTGAGCTTAGCTTTTACATGTAGCCTTAAACTGAATTCTCCCCCACCCACACACACACACACTATAAAATGGGAAAAATAATATTTTCATTAATCTCATAGATTTTCTGTGAAGGATGAAATGATTCAAAAGAAGTCTTTTTAACAATAAGTTTTATTTTCTATCTAACCCTCAGATCCTTCCTCTGAAAATTGGTATAACAGTGCTAATATGGAAGCAGCTAGGTAGCACAGTGGGCAGGAGAAGCTGAGTTCAAATCTGGAAGAGGAGCTTGAGGAGGAGAAGGAAGAGGAAGAGGAAGAGGAAGAGGAAGAAGGAGGAGGAGGGGAGGAGGAGGAGGAGGAGGAGGAGGAGGAGAAGAAGAAGAAGAAGAAGAAGAAGAAGAAAATGTTGATGATGAAAATGATAACTAGCATTTCTTAAAAATGTTGTTTTACAAATTTCCAGAAGTGGATGATCTCATTTAGTCCTACAAAACTTTGTGACTTATGTTCCATTAAAATACCTTAGGAAACTGATGTGAAATGAGTTAAGTGACTTGTGCAGACTCACCCATTCAGTAAATGTCTGAGGGATAATTTGAATTTAAGTCTTCCTAAGTTTAAGTGTAATACTGTGCCACTGGATGCCATTAGCAGATAGTTGTGTTGTAGTGTTTTATACAATATGTAAAATTAAGAAACAAACTTAAGAAACAACAAGCTCATTGGGCAATTGACCAAATGAGGTCATATTTGTAATATGTTTAGTACATATTTGATACATAGTAGGTCTTTAATAAAATTCTGTTCCCTAATATGTACTTTTCTTTACATGTGATTAATTTATGGGAGCACATATAGGGATGTGTGTCATGAAAGAGAAGAATCAATTTAAGTGGACAATATTCCAATATTAGGATCAAAGAGTCACTGATATATCTGAGTTAACACATTGAAATAAAATGGAATTTCTTGAAAGCACTGTATCATGAGGGGGGGAAATCAATTCTGTTGGTTAGAGCACATTATAAAACCTTTTATATGGAATGGTTATCTTTGGTGGGATGTGATTTGACACAGGGCATGTCTGAATATATGAATTAATGAACTGTATTGTAATGGATTTCTAACATATTAGGCCAATTCTGGTTGGTTCCCTCCAGAGACTGGAGTGACATGACAAGCATATAGAGACAAAGGAAATTAGGGTAAAAGCCAGAAATAGAATTCAAAGGCTCATGTTCTTAATAGTACATTCTCCATAGCTCTAGTGAGGATAATGTCAGTCTTCCTTAGGTTCACTTGTACTTAAATGACTTTTTTCTTTATTCCTTAACATGAGAGAGTAGCCTCATTGAAAAGATTGCCATGAAATTATGATGCTTTTTCATAATTTGGTCTTTATATTAAAGATTTTTTTCCTCCCATGTTTTCACTAGAGTAAGCTGAATCTTTAATATTTAAACCTTGCTTTTGAAGAGAGAGGAAGCATCACATTTATATAGAGTAATTATGTTCATTTGAGATAGAACTTCCATCTTAAGAAGCATATGAGCTCAATAACAACGTTAATTTTAATTTCCATATTGCAGGCAAGAATACTGAGGCTACGGAAATTAATTTTGACAATCAAAACTCCCAATAAGTTTCAGAGTCAGTATTCCGAAAGTTTCACTGAATCTTAGTCTAGAATACATCCATCCATCCTAATACAGACCTAGAAAATAAAGGAGAAAATTAGGAAAACATTCTTATGTTGTATTTACAGGGGTATATTATTTGAAGGGAGGTGATGATAAATAGCAATCAGAACAAAAATCAGGAGTCTAGGGTGGTGTTCTCAATACCTTACTTTGAGGGCAATGCGTATCTAATTGTCTAACTCCTTGCTCTCAAAAGAGAAGGATGCAGCATAAAGAAAATGTAGGTCCTGAGTGGCATGGAGAAAACTATTTTCACTTCATTAAACTATGTATTACTGATAGAAAGTACATTACGATACATTTTACCTCTCTGAATAACACTTTAATCACCTGTGATATGAGATTATTTAAAATCTGTCTAGCTATGTAATTCTATATTGATATAGACAATGTGTGTAATGTGAAATAAATATGCATGTTTATTTTACATTTATAGATTTGTATAGATGTACAGAAAGATAGGTATTTTGAGTTTATAAAAATATCTAAAAAACCGGAGATCAACAATATGATGTAAAATAAACATTTTAAAAATAGAGATATAGACTGAACAAATGTAAAATGCTGGATTAGAGAATATCTTGCTCCAAATAAAGTAAAAAGAATAAGTAGGCATAACACTCTTGATCTCAGACAAAGTAAAAGTATATATATATATTTAAAAGAAATAAAGAAGGAACCTTCATCTTCTTAAAAGATACCTTAGACAAAGGAGTAATACCAATACTAAACATATGTGCAACAAGTGCTATAGCATCTGAATTCTTAGGTGAGAAGTTCAATGATTAAATAGAAGAAATAGACTATAAAACTATACTAGTGGAGGACTTCAACCTCTCCCTCCCTGAATCAGATAAGTCTAATAAAAATATCAAACAAGAAAGAAGAAAGAAGGTGGACAGAATTTTTAAAAAGACAGATATGATAGATGTCCAGAGAAATTTTAAAGGGGACAGAAAGGAACATTTTTTTTTCCCAGTGATACAATATACATCCTTTAAACTAATCATGTGTTAAGAATATAAAAATGTTCATATCAAATGGAGAAAGGCAGATATATTTCTGTATCCTTTTTGATGATGACACAAAAAGTGAATTACAAGCAACAGAGGACCATGGAAAGATAGAAATAATTAGAAATTAATAATCTAATTAAAAATGAGTAAATCAAATAATAAATCACAGTAATATTGAATAACTTCATCAAAGAGAATGGAAATAATGAGATAGCATACCAAAATTTATGAAATGCAGTCAAAAAATTTTATCTAACTGCTTACATGAATAAAAAATTAATAAAAATATGAAATAAAAAATAATGAGATTAACAAATTTTTCATGCAAAAATCTATAAAAAGAACAAATTAAAATGCTAAATTATCAAATTAGGAAATTTGAAATTCAAAGGAGAACTCTTAATAAAAATTAAGGAAAGAAAACAAACTAATAAAGAAAACAGCTGGTATTCTAAGGAAAACAAAAAACAAAAAAGATAAATGAGTTTAATTTAAAAAAGAAGAAAAACAAAATACAAGTATCACAAATGAAAGAGTTAATTCACTCTCAAATGAAGAGCAGATTAATACAATAATTAGTAGCTACTTTACTCAAATTTATGCTAACTTATGTAAACATCTAAGTGAAAAGAATGGATATTTTAAAAAATTAGAAATAACCTATATTAACAAAAGTGGAAATAAAATACTTAACCCCATTTTTGGACAAAAGTGACAGGTGGAGGCAAGATGGAAGATTAAAGACAGAGACTTGAATGAGTTTTCCTCCAAACCCTTCCAAATGACTTTAAACAAATTCTAGAGTTACAGAACTTAGAAAAGTCTAGACTGAAATAAATGTTTAAGGTGGCTAGGTGGCACAGTGGATAAAGCACTGGCCCTGGAGTCAGGAGTACCTGGGTTCAAATCCGCTCAAACACTTAATAATTACCTAGCTGGGTGGCCTTGGGCAAACCACTTAACCCCATTTGCCTTGCAAAAACCTAAAAAAAAGCCTTTAGCTTAAAACCACTAGAAAAATCACAGAGAAGATCTGTGAGAGTGGAGGACAGTCCAGCACAAAGCATACCAGCAAAGCTTCCACCCAGAAAACCAGGAGCAGAAAGCAAAAATCACTGGATCCATCTGCAGCAGTTTCTTGAATTCTCAACCCAAAGATGGGGGTCAAACAACTGATCAGAAAGAGAATCCTGGGGGTCCCTTTGCCAGTAGGGAGGCAGGACTATAGCTTTGCCCATTTTGGTATATGGTTCACAGTCCTGGGTGGTGGTCCCACAGGAAGAAGGAGTAGAGTTTACAGTTACAATGAAGCTAGGAATCTACTCACAATTATGGAGCAGAAAAGAGTCTTTAGGTCACCAATAGACCAGAGCACAGGCCAGGAAAGTAGCAAACACATATATCCTTAAATCACACTGTACTGGAAGAACTGAAAATTTCCAGGTCCCTAGAAGTATCTCTGAAAGTTGCACAGAAGTCATAAATCTTAAAACAGTGCTCCTTCCGGCATGGATGTAGAGTTCTACTTTAAAAATACAATAAAAATCAAGTTTGAGTAAATGAGCAAACAACAGAAAAATCTCTGATCACTGAAAGTTACTTTGGTAACAAGGATAATCAAAATATTAACAGAAAAAAGGAAGGCAAAAGTCCTCTATCCAAAGCCTCCAAGGGAAAAATAAAAAAGAAATTGGTCTTTGGCAATGGAAGTGCTCAAAAAGATTCTGAAAATCAAGAGAGATAGAAGAAAAAATGGGGAAGAGAAGTAAAAGTGATGCAAAAATTCATGAAAAATGGAACACTATTGTTCTATTGGAAACCAGGAGGGATGGGAATTAAGGGAAGCCTGGAGGGATTTGCATAAACTGATGAAGAATGACAAGAGCAGAACCAGAAAAGCATTGTACATCCTAACAGTAACATGGGGGTGATGATCAACCTTGAAGGACTCACTCATTCCATCAGTGCAAGTCAGGGAAAATTTGGGGCTGTCTGCAATAGAGAATACCATCTGTATCCAGAGAAAGAACTGTGGAGTTTGAACAAAGATCAAGGACTATTACCTTTAATTTAGAAAAAAAAACCTATTTTATTGTTTGATCTTGCTATCTCTTATACTTTGTTTCTTCCTTGAAGGATAAGATTTCTCTCTCATCACACTCAATTTGGATCAATGTATACCATGGAGACAATGTAAAGACTGACATATTGACTTCTATGGGGATGAGGTGGGGGAAGAGAAGAAAGATCAGGGGAAAAATTGTAAACCTCAAAATAAATAAAATCTTTATAAAAAATCATAAAAAAACGATTCAGTAGTTTGGTAAGGAACTATAAACAATATGGATGAAAATAATCCTTTAAAGCAGAATAGGTCCAGGGGCAGCTAGGTGGCATAGTGGATAAGGCACTGGCCCTGGAGTCAGGAGTACCTGGGTTCAAATCCCTCTCAGACATTTAACAATTACCTAGCTGTGTGGCCTTGGGCAAGCCACTTAACCCCATTTGCCTTACAAAAACCTAAAAAACAAACAAACAAAAACCAGAATAGGTCCAATGGGAAATTGTAACAAGAAAAATAAGTGAAAAGAAAAGTGCCTTAAAAAGTAAAATTGACCAAATGGAAAAAGACACACAAAAATTCAGTGAGGAAAAGAACCCCTCAAAAAATGAAAATTGACTAAAGTTCACTGAAGAAATTATTTTTAAAGAAGAATTCTGAGAATGGAGGCTAATGACTTTATTAGGAATAAATCAACAACAATAAAATAATACATTTAAAAATGAAAAAAGACAATATTAAATCTCTCAGGGGAAAAATAATTGGCCTGGAAAAAAGATCTCGGAAAATAATTTTAAAATCATTGGAATTCCTTAAAAGCCATGATTTAGAAAAATACCCTAGACATCATCTATCCAAAAATTCTAAAAGAAAGCTTACCTAATATTTTAGCACCAGAGGCAAAAAAAGAAATTCAAAGAATTCTCCAACTAACTCCTGAAATAAATTCCAAAATGAAAACTTGCAAGAATATCAGAGCTAAATTCCATGGAGCAGCTAAATGGGACAGTGGATAGAGCACTGACTGGATTCAGGAGGACATGAGTTCAAATCTTGTCTCAGACACTTAATAATTACCTATCTGTGTGAACTTGGACAAATCACTTAACATCATTGCCTTGTAAAAAAAAAACAGAAACAAAAAACAAAAGGCAAAAAAGCTAAATTCCAGAGTTCCCAAGGCAAGGATTAAATATTAAAAGCAGTCAGAAAGAAACAATTCCAATATAATGAAACCACAGTCAGGAAAACACAAGATTTAACAGCTTGTACCTTTAAAGATCAGAGGATTTGAAATATAGTAATACAGAAGCAAAGGAGCCAAGACTACTATTAAGAATGGCCTCTCCAATAAAATTGAGCAAAATCCTTTAGGGTAAAAATGGATTTTGAATGAAATAGAGGACTTTCAAGCATTCTTGATAAAAAGACAAGAGTTTAATATAAAATTTGACTTTCAAATACTAGGGTACAGAAGAGCAAAAAAAAAACTTAAACTGGAACGGGTAATTATAAATGACAATAATGATAAACTGTTTTATACCTACAATTATAGATAAGACTGTGAATTCATTAATTTTTTCTTATCATTAATGTATTTAAAAGGAATATATTTATTTATATATAATATATAGAAGAATATAGATAGATAGATAGATAGATAGATAGATATAGATTTAGATAGATATATATGAAGAGAGACACTGAGTCAGAAAGCCAAAAATATGAAAATAAATAACTTCATTAAAAATAAAACTAAGGAATGAGACAATAATGTATTGGGAGGAAAAGAAAGGGAGAAATAGAATGAAAGAGAGGGGTAGACTGCTATAAGCTACCAAACATAAAAGGGAGAAGAAAAAGCTTTTAAAGAGGAGGGAAAAGGGGGGGAAGAAGAAGGGGCAGTAAGTGAATCTTTTTGGCATCAGAAATGGTTCAAAGAAAAAGGAACATTTGCATTGAGCTGGGCATAGAAATTGATCTTACCTTACAGGAGAGTAGGAGGGAAGAGACATAAGAGAATTGTGGAGATAGATTGAGGGAAGGAATAAGAATCAATGCACTTGTGCAAAAGGATAGGGTAAAATTAGAAAGAGAATGGCATGGGGTGGTGGTGGGGAGCAAATATGATAGAGTTAGTAAAGTATCTGTTAAAAAAAAATTGATTTTTTGTTAAAAAAATCAGATTTTTTCTGATATTATCCTTATTTCTCAAATATATAAAAATGGAGTCAAAAATCATTAAAATAAGCATTATTTTCCTTCAAAAGAATCTAAAGATATGGAAGATTTTAGATGGAAATAATCAAAACTAGGTATACTCATAGGAAAAAAAGAATGTTCTAATTCACTACTGATTGGAGAAATACACATCAAAACATTTCTGAAGGCCTACTTCCAATCTATTGGATTCACTAATTGGGCCAAAAAGGGAAAGAAAAAGTGTTGGAGGGTTATATAGCAAAAATAAGAAATTAATGTATGGTTAGTAGAGTTGTGAAATAATTAAATCATTCTGTAGAATAATTTGGAACAATGCCCAAAGAGATAAAACCCCTTTTTGCCCTTTAACCTTGCAATATCATTAATAAGTTTATATTTCTAAAGAGATAAAAAATGGAAATAACCTATAATTACAAAAGTATTGAAAAGACTTTATTTTTCTTGTATCAAAGAATTGGGCATGGTGGGGATGACAATTATTTGTGTAATGGCAGATCAATTTGGGATATGTAATTATGATGGAATACTATTCTGCTATAAGAAATGGACAGGACACTCTTAGGGGAAAAAAAAGGATATCTGGAAAGACTTAGATGAGCTAAAGTACAGTAAAATGTCCTGTATACAAGGGAACAAGAATATTCTAAAATTAACATTTGTGAATAACTTACCTATTCTCAGCAATTCAGAAATCCAAGACAACTCTGAAAATTTTATTAAGAAAAAATGTTATCTATCCACAAAGGAAGTGAAAACAATGGATTATGTTTGAATACATATTTAATGATAACTTTTAACACTTTTTGAGGTTTTGGGGGAGGGAGCATCTATATTTCTTTCACAACTTTATGGAAATGTTTTGTTTTGTTTTTCCTGGCTCACATATATTATCTATATCTAATTGCTAGACTTTTCAATACGGGGAAAGTACGGGGTTGAGATGTGGAGGAAGAGAATTTAGAACTCAAAGTTTTAAAAATGAATATTTCAAACTTGTTTCTACATGTAACTGGTGGAAAATAAAATACTTAATAAAACAAACTAATAAAAGAAATTAAACAAGTCATCTAAACTATCAAGAGAAATATATATATATATATATATATATATTTACAATTGAATTTTACCAAGCATTTATTTTTCAATTATATAAATATTTTATTTGTTTTCCAATTATATACAAAAGAATATACCAATCATTTTGTAAGGTTTTAAATGTTACAGTTTTTCCCCTCCCTTCCCTCACCGCTCTCCCCACCAACAGAAGGCAATCTGATTTTACGTTTCTATGATATGCATAGATCAAAACTGAATGTGGAGAGAAAAAAAAAGCACATCCATAAGGAAGGAAGAAAGTATTAGAGATAGTCAAATTATGTAACATATAAGACAACTTTTTAAAAAATAAATAAAGATAATAACCTTTGGTCTTCATTTAAATTCCGTAGTATTTTCCTCTGGATACAGATATTTTCCATCACAGATCCCTTAAAATTGTCCCTGCCCATTGCACTACTGGAGTGAGCATGTCCAGCAAGGTTGATCATCATCACCTCATGTTGCTGTTAAGGTTTACAATGTTCTTCTGATTCTGCTCATCTCACTCAAGCATCATGAAAGTCTTTCGAGGCTTTTCTGAAATCTCATCCTTCCTGATTTCTGATAGAACACAGTCTTCCAATGCATACCTCTCTTATAATTTGCTCAGCAATTCCTCAATTGATGGATATCCCCTAGTTTTCCAATTCTTTACCTTTCCAAACAGAGCTTCTATGAATATTTTTAGTATATTTGAGATTTTTACCCTCAATATTTAAAAATAAACTAATTTCAATACTAAATTAACTATTTGAAAAAATAGATGAAGAAATCTTAGCAAATTCCTTTTATGGCACAAATAGCAATATGATATCTCAAAAGAAAGAGTGAAAACAGAAATTTATAGATAAATTTCCTTAATGAATATTGATGTAAATCTTTTAAATAAAAATTTAGCAAAAGGATTACAGCAATTTACCAAAAGCATAATTTACTATGACCAGGTGGGATTTGTGTCAGGAATGCAGGGTTGGTTAAATATTAGGAAATTATCAACACTATTGACCATATCAATAATAAATCCAATAGAAATATTCTGAATATCTGAATAGATGAAGAAAAAGATTTTGAAAAATTCATTATCCATGCTAATAAAACCCAGAGACCATAAGGATAAATGGCGTTTTCTTTAAACTGATAAGCAGTATGATTCTATAATCATCATCAAGTTTTATTGTGATGGAATAAGCTAGAAACATTTCCAATAAGATCAGGAGGTGAAATAAGGATACCCATTATCACTACTATGATTCAACATTTTAACAGAAATGTTACATTTATCAATAATAGAAGAAAAAGAAATTGAAAGTATTAGAATAGACTTGGGAAAAATAAACCTTTCACTCCTTACATAGATGATAATGGTATACTCAAAATACCATAAAAAATCATTATCAACAACAAAAACTCCTTGAAACCATTAACATCTTTAGCAAGATATACAAAAATCCACAGGAAAAGATACATGAAAGAAAATACATTCAGAAAAGGGGAAAAAAAGCAAACAAACTATGGAGACTGAGTACAGTGTCAAGGATATGATTTTTGCTTAAATTTTTCATATTTTTTCTTTTCTTCTGATATATCTTCAAATATGATTAATAAGAAAACATGGTTTAAATGACTGTACATATATAACCTATATCAATTTGCCTACTGTCTTAGAGAGAAGAAAGGGAAAGGAGGGAGACCAAAACTGGAATTCAAAATTTTCCAGAAATAAATATTAAAAACTATCTTTACAATTGGAAAGTAGCAAAATATTAAGATAAAAATATTTAACATAAACTCTAAAAATATGTAATCTTTTTCTACACTTAGAGTCCCATAATGAAGGTATTTTTTCACAGAAAACAGAATCTTCCCTTTGTCAATATTTTCACTTCTCAGGGGAAGAACCTTTGGCTCACATATTACCCCTAATCACAGATATATTCTTTATGAAGTTCAAGCTTTCCCAATTTAGAAGGCTTTCATTCTTTACTATACAGTCTCCCTAAAACCCAAACATTTTCTTTCAACAAAACATGGATTTAGAGTATTATTTCAGTATATGATCCATTTTGGTTATCCATGCATCATTTTAATTTTTTAAAATTCTATGGCCACAAATCTCTTCCTAATACAAGCCTTGAATAAATTAATAATGTTTAATTTGTCCTTATTAATAATTTCCATCCTTTTAAATTTAATCAGTCTTGCTTTATATTCATGAATATCACACCTTGTATAAAACATTCTATATACTGAATATAGGTATTTTATTATTCTTTGAAAAAGACATGAATTTCTGATAAATGTGTGCATCAACCATATATAATAAATATCATTTTCTTCTTAATTTCTATGAAAATGGCTATTGGTCACAAAGGGAAAACTCAGTTGGTGTCACTATGAATCTTCAAATAGTCCCATTTTGAAATTCATTGTGATTCAATATCACAAGTTGAATAAAATATGACTTTCTGATGCATGCCTAAAAATTAATTAAGCCAACATGTCAAAATCCTCATGCTAACTATCCTAATGATTTTGGTAGATATTATGGTACTTACCAGAGAGAGAGGTAAGAACTAAAAAAGGATTGGAAAAAGCATATTCAAAAAAACTCTTTTAGCTCAACTTTTATTTAAATTTTGATGCCTATGTTAATATCTTTCAAGTACACTCTGGTTCTCTCTTTCCAGGTATCACCAGTACAGGTGAAGAATTAATATTGGAAAGGGGGTGCTCTAATTGGCAATGATAGGAAAATGCACTGACCATTCAAGAACAAAAACAGGATAGGCAAAACTCTAAGAAAATATTTAAGTATATTATACAAGAGTGATTATGTTTCTCCCTCTGCTCTTGCCAAAATGGTAAAGTATCTTCTTTGCATAACTTTACAATAGACTTCATTTTTATAAAATATTTTATCAATGATGTGTATGCCTTATACCACTGTCATTATTTGATATTTCCCTCTCTATTGCTACTTACATTGAACCCTTCTTTGAAACAACTACAAAAATTAAATAAAGTTGAATTCAAAGGAATTTCTTTAAAAAAACGTTTTCTCTAATAGCACATGGTACATCTCATACACAAAGTTTGCTCCAAATGTTCACAAAAGAGTATTTCAACATTAGTTTTCCAGAACCATGTTTGCTCATTACAAATAATGTGAGTTAGCTACGTTTTATAACTATATCTGTTAGACAGCTAGCTAGATCGTTCAATGGTTTGTGCCCTGCCCCAAGTTGAGAAGACCTACATTCAAAACTAACTTTAGCCCTTGCTAGTTATGTAACCCCTTAGCAAGTCAATTAGTTTCCATTTTCCTCAATTTCCCACTTTCAAAATGAAGATAATAAAATTATCTATCTCCCAGGGTTGTTGGAAATAATTTCTAAAGTACTTAGTATGTTGCTTGTTTCAGAGAAAGCACTAGATGAATGTTTGCTACTATTATTATTGTGATTATTATTTGATTTAGCTTAGAGGGCTTCCGGGGTGGGAGGGGGAAATAAAACAAAATAAAAAGACAAAAGCAAACAAAAACTAATGTAATCATATCAAGGGAGATAACAAACGTAAAACACTTTTTTAAGCATGAAGAACTCTTTAAATTATATTCTTATTATGTTGTACTGATATATTGTTTGTTATTGTATAATGTTTTCTTATTTTTTCTTACTTGCTATTGAATAGCTTTATAGATGGTGTCCCAAAAGTCTTGGTTCAGTTGTAGGCTTTCATGGCTTAAGATGTCTTTACATTAAAGCATCATGAATAATTTCGCAACAACTCATATGTTAGGAAAACACACCGTATAGAGGAAAGAGAGTCAGACATGAAGATTTAGAACCTGGGTTCACATTCAATTCTGTCAGTGCTACCTGTTTTGTTTTGGGTCATCAATGAGCAAAAATTTATTATCCAATCAATGTTATATTCTTTCTATTATGTATTGGGGATAGGGACAAAAGGACAATAACAAAGTCCACATTCTGTCTTTACTAGGTATCAGTTTCTTTATATGTAAAAAAAGTGAGATTTGGATTAGATTCTTTTGAGATCCCTTCCAGCTAGAAATCTGAATCTGTGATCTCATGTAGTACTATGTTTCCTTGAATTTCTCATAGTCTGTTTTTCTTATCTTATTAGTTTCTATGCAAGTACTCATTTAGCCATATTCCCCACAATGTAAACCCATTTTGTTTCAAAACCACAACAAATCCTACAGGGTTTTCATCATATATAGAAAACTCCTTTGTATCTCTGTGTAGCTGTGTTTACCCAGTAGTAAGGTCAGTAGGTGGCCAAAAGGGGAGTATGCAATTAGTCAATTTGCACTTATAATTACAGAATTTTTATAACAATCTGTCTGATCCAGAGCCCCATAATTAATTTATTAGTGTTCCCGACTATGAAAACCAGAATAGCCTTCTTTAAAAAACTGTATTAGCTTGTGGGAAAGACAGATTTAGTAGTTGTGCTACTGAGAATGGGATGCTCAGAATCTAGTGTTTCTGTAATACCTCCAGAAGAAAAATAAAGAATAGAAATCAAAGACAGTTAAGGGAGAAAAAAAGATTATGTTTAAAAAATGTGTGAGAAGACTAGAAACTCTTCAGTAAAGCTATTGCCAAACAAACAAACCAACGAATACCAAGGATAATTCTAGCAATCTTGGAAGATTGTAGAGGAGAGAGAGAAGATCACCTGAATCATGAGATCACCTATGAGGATATTCTCTTCAGTGAGAAAAATCATAACATATCTAATTCTTATTGGGCAAAACTTTGCTACGAGACTTGTCATATGTCCCGCATAGGTGACTAATCTACTGTTCTTAGCACCATGTAGCTAGAACTCTTGCTGTTTCATGAATACCAAAGGAGAGTATATATGTATCTAGGCTGTCCATCATTCTCAAGATATAACTACCGCCGTGTTTCTAGTTATACATCTTTTCTTTTATATGATTACCTATATGCCACATCACATAGATATTTATCAAAAATGGAAATGGAAGCAGGAGAAAATGGTAAACTAATATATGAATATTTGATGAGTTGACATGAGAGTGAAAGAACCTCTCTCTCTCTCTCTCTTTATATATATATATATATATATATATATGTGTGTGTGTGTGTGTGTGTGTGTGTGTGTGTGTGTATATTACATCTATACACATATCTATATATACATATAATATATTCACACATATATAATCCTTTCAGGTCATAAGAAAGTATATGATATGATTAGTTAATGCAAAGACAAACAAAAAGATCTATAACTATTTAAAAAATGGAATGGATTCTCTTGTTGGATAATGAGTTTACCATTACACCAAGGGTCTGCAAATAAAAACTTGATTTTCACTTGTCTGTAAATTTTACAATGTATTTTTACTAAGTACATGATGGGTTAATGATCTCAGCTATCCCTTTCAATTCTAATATTAGGTGATTGATCTTTTAAAGTTTATAGAATAAAAAGTTCACAAAAATGTATGAAAAATGATAGAGACAAACAAATTTACATGGATCTATTGAAAGACATTCAACAATTAATACAAATTTACTAAATGCTAGTGGTATGATAGGCAAAGGCTATAAAACAATATAAAATCCTTTTTTCTCTAGTTGCTTTTATTCTAATATGGGAAACAACAGTTATCTTCATAAGTTATAACAAATAACATGCATCTATCAATGGCCAATAAATCAATAAATATAAAAAAAATTACTAAATGCTAAGTGTTATGTTAGACAAAAAAAATGAAACAATGTAAAATCTTTTTTTTTTCAAGTTCCTACTATCTTATATGGGATATGAGAGTCATCTTCATTAGTATATAACAAATAAATATTAATAGTATATATAAATACAATGAAGCTAAATATTAGGATTTTTTATAGTAAGGACACTAACATTTGAGTAACTAAGCAAAAAAATTCATATAGAAAGTAATACTTGAGGTTTTTTTGTATCAAAAGGATTCTATGACTTAAATCTGAGACAGAAAAATATTCTAATCATGAAGGAAGAACAGAGCAAGGTCTGAGAAAATAGATGGAAGACTTCAGAAGTGTGAAAACTCTAGTTTGGCTGTACTATAGAGCATGAAAAGAAAACTGATGTACGATGATGTTGGATAGATTGATAAGGGACAGGTTGTGAAGTTCTCTAAATGCCAAAGTGAGGATTTATATGAAAAATAATAAGAAGGTCAAGCCAAGATGAGGTATAACGTTAGGAATTCGCAGAAATTCCTTCCCAAGAAAACTCCAGAAGCAATCACCTTATGAGTCTAACTGAAATTTAGAGGGACAGAACCCACAGAAAGACTGAGTGATACAAGTTCCCAGTCCAAGACAACTTAGAAATTCCATGGGAAAAGTCTGTTTCACCAGGATTTGGGAATGGAAAAAAACACTGCAAGTGCAGCACTAGCAGAGCACAGTGTGGCTGGGCTGGTTGCCTAGATCCATGGAGGAACCTAGGTCCATGACAGAGGGGGCAATTTCGAGACCTCCTGGCCCTAGGATCACCAGGAACAGCTTGAAGGGGTGGTGAGACAACTCTGTGGCACCAGAGTGAGTGGAGCACTGGGCTCAGAGCAGCCCTGTGATGAGGACCTGTAGTAATAATCTGGAAAGCTAGCCTGCACCTTTGGAGTGCAGCCTACAGATGGTAAAGGGGTCTGGGGAGACTGCAGAGATATCTCTGCTCTCCCTGGGGAAAAAACTCTGCCGTTTACCCACACTCAAATCCAGGTAGCAGTTTGGAGTCAGAGCCTTTCATAAGACCTTGGAGGAATTAAGTCTCCCATGGGTTGTTCCAAAACACCCACAAAGCCATGAATTGCAGTAAATTAGTCATAGGCTGAAGAAATGAGCAAACAAAAGAAAAAGAAGAATCTGACCATGGAAAATTACTTTGGTCTCATGGAAGATTCAGAACATGAAAAAACTGAAGTTTCTGTACCCAAAACCTTCAAGTGAAATTGGAAAAGGGCTCAGGCAATAGATGAGCTAAAAAATAATTATAAAGCAATTAAATAAAAGGTAGAGGAAAAATTGGGAGGAGAAATGAGAGCAATGCAGATACATCAAGAAAACCAAATCAGCATCTTAGTGAAAGAAATAAAAAAAATTACTGAAAAAATAACAGGTTAAAACCAGTTTAGATGAAACAGAAAAATCCACACAAAAGGGAAGTGAGGAGAGGAATTAAAAAGCAGAATTGGCCAGCTGGAAAAGGAGATAAAAAAGTTCTCTGAAGAAAATAACTCCTTCCAATGCAGAATGGAACTAAATGAAGCTAATGACTTTGCAAGAACTCAGGAAGAAATAAAACTATTCCAAAAAAATAATTAGAAGAAAATTGTGAACTATCTCACTGGAAAAACAACCAACCTCAATAACAGATCCAGATGATATAATTGAAAAAAATATTGGGCTACCTGAAAGTCATGACCAGGAAAAGAGTCTAGACTTCATTTTTCAAGAAATAATACAACAAAATTACCCTGAGTTCCTAGAAGCAGAGGGTAAAATGGAAAATAAAGGAATTCCTGATCACCTGGTGAAAGAGATCGCCCCAAAAATACTTTCAGGAATATTACAGCCAAACTCCAAAACTCCCAAGTCAAAGAGAAAATGTTAAAAGCTGCCATAAATAAGCAATTCAACTACTGTGGCTCTATAGTCAGGTTTACACAGGACCTGGCAGTATCTACGCTGAGGACTCATAGGGCTTAGAATATGATATTCCGGAAGGCAAAAGAGCAAGGTTTAAAACTGAGAATCAACTACCCAGAAAAACTATCCTTTTTCTTTCTTTTTGTTAGGTTTTTGCAAGGCAATGGGGTTAAGTGGCTTGCCCAAGGCCATACAGCTAGATCATTATTAAGTGTCTGAGGTCGAATTTGACCTCAGGTGCTCCTGACTCCAGGGCCTGTGCTCAATTCACTGTGTCACCTAGCCATCCCTGAACATCCTCTTTCAGGGGAAAAGGTGGACTTTCAATGAAACTGGGGACTTTTAAACTTTCCTATCGAAACAACCAGAGTTGAACAGAAAGCTTAATCTCCTAGTATAGGACTCAGGGGAACCATAGAAGAGGTGGACAAGAAGGACCAACTATGAGGAACCTAATGAGGGTGAACTGTTTGTATTCCTGCATGGGAAGAAGATAATGATAACTCCTATGGACTTTCTCATTCAAAGGAATTGTTAGAAGGAATATATATATATATATATATATATATATATATATATATATACACATACATACATATATATATATACATATATATATATATATATATATATATATATACAGGACATAAGAAGGAGCTGAATATAATGGTAATAAGATGGAGTCAATGGATGATAGAAGAAAGTACTGGGAGGAAGAGAAAGGAGAGGAAGAAGGTGCTAAGGTATTTTACATAAGAGTCAAGAAAAAGCTTTTTCAGTGGAGTGGAATGGGGGAAGGTGAGGGGGAATGAGTGAGCCTTCATTCTCATCAGAAATGACTCAGAGAGGAAATAACATACACATTCAATAGGGAATAAAAATATATCTTAATCTAGAGAAAGAGATGGGATAAGGCAAAATGGGGGAGGGAAGGGGGAGTATGTGATAGAAGAGAGAGGAGATCATGGGAAAGGGTACTCAGATACAACACACTTATGGACAGCATCAGGATGAAAGGAGAAAGAGAATGGAAGAGATGAGAGTGAGAAAGTTAGAGTGTGGGTAAATATAACTAGTGATAGCAACTGTGGGAAAAATATTGAAGTAACTTCTTCGGTGACTCATGATAAAGAAGACAACTCATTCCAGAGACAGAGGCATTGGAATCTGAACACAGACTGAAGAACATTTTTTTCTCTCACTATTTTTGAAGTATCTCATCTTTTTTTTTGGGGGGGGGTGTGGGAGGTTGTACTTACTCTCACAATAGTATTATTGTAATAATATAAAAGAAATAAAGCAAAGAAGTTTTAATCAGAAAAAAGAGAGAAAACCATAACATTAACTATGTACAAGTATAGTTTTATTTATTTTAAATTTTATTAAAATTATTAAAAATTGAAAAAGAAATAAGAAATGACTAGATTTAAATGAACGGTGGCCCATCATGTTCACCAAAGGAAAGGTATGGTTCTTCATAGACTTTTGGATGATGTATGTGATTGCTCAATTAAATTAATATACTAAAATATAATGTACATTAAACTTTTATTAAATTAGATTAAACTGGATTATATAGTCAAACAAGTGCCAGGTGTCAGAAAATTATAAATGATAAATAATTAGCAAGGAGTTTTGTGTCCACAAAGGAGGAAGGAATAGGTGTCACATTTGACTTTGATAAGTTTGCTAGTCTAATCTCTTCAGACAACTCTTTCCTCTTAACTGTTCCTTTGAAAGGCCAAACCAAAGTTTTGTTGTAGTCTATCAATAATAAGAAAAAACATATAATTTCTATTGTTTTGCACTTTTACTACAGTAAAAATTCATTGATAAATTCGATAAATTCTTGTTTTCTAGTGATGATAATGGAGATGTGGAGAATAATAATGACATTTGTTTACATTTATAAACTCCTTCGAAGTGAATAGTATGTTTCTCATATGGATGTTTCATTGAGAGAAGTCACACAGATTAGACATGCATCATTATATATATATATATATATATATATATATATATATATATATATATATATATATATATATATGGATATTGAGGCTAAGAAAAATTAAGTGACTAATACAGAATCAGAGTTAGTAAGACACCAAAGTATGAGTTGAATCCAGATTTTTCTTTGTGTAGACCTAATTATTACTCTAGCTAATTCACCATATTGACTGTCAATGATTAAAATTTGTCTCTGTGAAAGAGGTGTTTTTAGTCATTACTGTATTATGTAACCTCAAGTATTTTCCTATTCATTTTAGTTTACTTTGAATGGGAAATTAATAAATGAATGTTTTCAGCATGTCATTGATAGTATGAGAGTCATGCTATAAGTATTTTGGGGGAGACAGAAGTGTCCTGCTGATGGATAATCTTTTAGAGATTCATCAGCTTTTCTACAAGAGTCTGGTACAGGAAGAGGCACCCCAGAATAGAGGGATAGGAGTTCAATTCAACTGCCAAAAGTAACCACTCTCATTACTTGAAAATGATTTCGAAGTTAAAAACATGAATGTTGATCCATGAACCTATGGGAAATAGGTCATTATTTTTCTGTGGTCACAAAATACTGTAATTCCTTGCTAGACATTGATAAAAATGCACCTTTCTCCATTTAATAATTTATAACAATACAATAATGTTGGTAATATATGCACTTTTCCTAATATAGTAATCATAAAAACCCATAAAATGCAGTACACAAAAAATAAAATTAGTAAAATGCAAAATATTTTTCCCACTAGTAATTTTCTAGAATGCCATGCCCATTTCTGCTAATATCACAATAAAAACTGAATTTAAGGCAATATTCACTTTTCATATTAATTGAAATCTAAAGTACTAAAATATTCTAAAAAATCATTTAAAACTAAAACTTGTTAAACTGAAATCTTACCTTCTACTGTGTTAGATGGAGATGTGAGGGTATTATACTGTACAACGTATTACTATTAGTCTCTCTGCATTGGCTACCCTCTGAAAACCAAGAAACTACTCACCCCTCTTAGAAGACCTAAATAGTGAAATCTCAACTTTGCCTTAAACACTCTACTATTCGAGGCTAGCATTGTAGACTGTGAAGAAAACACCAGTGTGAAATAATCCATCATCAAAAGACATCTGATATCTTTAAAGGTCTTGGAATATGTGATATTCCTATTGGTGAAAACCGTAATAACATGGAACCCTTAAGAATTGAATGAAAGTCATGATGTGGGCTCCACAGAAAAAGTTTCTAACCGAAAAATCTATTTTAACAATTATATGGATTTTCCTATCAATGAAAGCTATGAGCAATATGAACCAAAATTAATGTAGGAAAGCACACTAACCAGAGCATGACCAGAGCATGTTTGAATATACCCAGTCCATAACCTTGCAAATCTGGAACACCAGACAAAACAACACTGATATGTGACCTAGGTGTCCAGGACCCAAGGCCAGTGCTGAACTAAGGGAACCCCAAAAATGTCATCCAGTCCTTATTAGCATACTCTATAGCTCCTCCTCCCTTGTCTTATTTCTGTAATTACCATGGGAATTCCAAAACGTTGCCTAGCTGTCACTCTAGACTGCCTGATGTGAATATCCAACTATCATTATTAAATTAATTACATAATTATTTTAGGGCTAACTGGTCTCTTTCTACAGAACTGGACTGCACCCCAAGGTTGGAAGAATCTTGACTATCCTATTGTGGGGAATTTTAATGTGAAAGTGAGGTTACTAATAAAATCATGTAAGTGTTTAAAGTCAAGAAAATTAAAAGCAAACATATGAAGGATTTACTATATTTACATACACATCCTTATATTCTTATTATATATAGGACATTTGCTCCTGCAAAACACCATCAATTTCAAGTACACAGTTGTCACTCTAACATGGAGACTTACTGTTTTGGTCCTAGCCTATCTAGGCTTCTATCGTTACCATGCCCATCAGAGATTATTCACTTGATTTAGGATAATCACCATTTAATCCTATGACCATATAATGGCACTGCTTGTCAATAGTCATAGGTTCATGACATTTTCTTCAGAAACAAATCTTTTTGTCCTTTCATTATTTCACCTCTGATCTATTGAAGATCTCTCATCATTCCTCAGTTTTCTTTTTATTGAAGTTTTCCTTGATCATTTTTACTCATTTTGGTACAAATTTATTATGGAATAGTTATAAGGAACTCCTAATTTGGAAGCTTCCTTTACCACTGTAGGTCAAAGTATGACGTTCCATTTGTAATCTCATTGAAAATTTAAGGGATTTATGAATGGTTCCATAGCCAGCATGAGCCAGAAGATAAAATTGAGTTTCAGTTCTCCTAGGTGGTTCAGTGGCTAGGTACTAGACCTGGGGACCAGAAGACTGGTATTTTTAATCTATCCTCAGACACATACTACTTGTGTGTCCAATGGACAACCCACTTAACCTGAGCAAATCTAACTGAAATTTTGCATCTGTAAGACAGAATAACAAAACCGGAGCTCCAGGGTATTTTCTGAGGCTCAAATGAAATAAAATTTTTAAATGGTGTTTGGCAAAACACTTTATTCTTTGTACATATTGATGTTTTAATAATCAATGAAGAGGAGATACAGCTAGGGGCACTGAGTAGAATACCAACCCTGAGTCAGGAGAACCTGAATTGGGATCTGTCTTCAGTCACTAGTTGTGTGATTCGGGACAAATGACTTGACCCAACTGCCTCAAAAATAATCATAGATCATGGTGACATTGTAATAACCAGGTCGAAACATTGCTCTTTAAAGAAGAATGAAAGTGAAGGAGGGAAACATATTCTCCTAAATATTATTAGTTTTTCAGTTATTACTATCATCATCACAATTATTATTACTATTATTGATCTAGCAGGCATGTGCGCCTCTTTTCCTCATCAGAAATACTTTCTTTTGATCAATCAGACTATATATATATCATACATTTGGGGGGTTTTGATTATGCTTAATTCATTATTTTCTACCATTTTGTATTATAAGCTTTCTCCTCATGGAGATGATATCCTCCCTAAAGGCCACATCTCTACCCCACAGTCCTAGGAACATGTGTCAGCTGAAATTCTTGCTGATATTGTATGACTTCCTCCAACACATGGAAAGCCTCTCAAATATTACTAAGCTACAATATCAAAGCAAAAGTGTCTATTGATGGGGGGGGGGGAGTCATCATTCTGGCCAAGACTGATATACAGACAAAGGATTGAAAAAGCAATACAGTCTTGGGGCTTTCACCAATTTCAGGGAATATGATATTTTGGCAAGACAAAGATTAGAAAGGCAACTGTAGCTGTAGCTACAAAGGTAGCTGTAATATCAAAGGACCCGTGGATGAGCTTATCATAGAAGCTAATCAAGTTTAATGAAGAGATTAAAAACAAGACCAAGTTCACAAATATTTTCAGGTAGTTCAAAGAAGGAAAATCAACAGAAACTAGAGAAATATCAATAATTAACAGCATTTAGATAATAGTTTTTTTAAAATTGCTAATCATTTTATAAATGTCTTATAAACACTCACACATCTGAAACTGTGAGGAAACAATCCTGTGTGATAGACACTATTAGCACCCTCATTTTACACACGAAGCACACAGAAAGGAAGATGTATCTAAGGTCTCACAGTTAGAGCTAGCTAAGCTTGAAGTTATTCTGGAAATTCTTGCTCTACTCTCCACATATTATATCAAGAAATTCCTAAGCCTGAGGAGAAGAACTCTACCTAATTCATGATAGTGAGAAGTAATGGTTTCTCAGCCTTATTTCTGGTTTTCTAATGGGAAGACCTGGCACATGGATTGGAGTAGTTGGCTGCTAAGGCCACTTTCAACACTCTAATTCAATGAGTCTATCATTACCAGACTTAGAAAAGTCCAGTTCTCCCATAATTAGATATGCTCCAGTTTAAATAGAAGGATGACTCGTGTGCACATCTCAGTCTTCTTCCTTTTTCCATCTCATCTACTATTGACTGGAGCCATTTTGCACCAACCCCTTCACAGTTAGCAAATATAGACTTAGGAAATAATGTAGGAAATGCCACTACTGCAAATTAATCTGAAACCTGGGTTGAATAAATTTTTGGTGAGTTTGTTGTTAAATTTCACTTAGTACATCACTAGTACATCACTAACCCCATTCCATCCCACCTCACCAATCTGAGAGGTATGTGCTTGGGCTATTTGCATTGAACAAATATGATACTAATTATCACAAAAGCAAAAATTCTTAATCATGACCTGTTTTGGTGGAACAAATATATACATATATATATGTATATATGTATATATGTATATATATATATATATATATATATATATATATATATATATGTAAACATTCCAACTGTTAAGGGAAAGGCCATTTCACTTACTTTACTAGGATTTGAAGAAGCACCAATTTGCTCAAAAGGGCAAGTATATACTTATATTTATCTACTCTAGCCTTGTGGGGAAAATCCTTGGAATCATCCACTTAAAAAGAAGGCAAGTTATTATTAATCTGATTCCCAAATTCTGCACAGAATCTTAAAAATATTCTGAGATACATTTTGGTCTGGAATTTATGCTTTATCCTTGTCCTCTAAAGTGATTTCCAAGTCTTACCCCATGGAGCTGCTAAATTTAAAAGGCCTATCAGCATTTATGTTATAATCCTTTATTTCCAGAGGTTAATATTTCAGTCAAAATATGTGTTCTGGGCTGACACTTGTGTTATAAGATGCCAGAGCTAAAGGGCAGATTTATTATTAAACTCATACACACATAAACACACGGATCAATGACAAAAAGACTGAAGATTATTCAGTGGAAATCCTGCAGAAGACAATAAAAATAAGAGATTTTTTAACGTAGATAAATACAGTATATACTTGGGGTCTTTACAACAATTGACTATTCCAAAATTTAGCCAGGTATCTTGTATATTGGGGCAGATAGGCAGTGCGATGTTTAGAGTGCTGAGCCTAGAACCAGAAAGAAGAGATTTACTGAGTTCAAAACTTATGACTTGCATTTGTACGATC